>NC_135541.1:71249117-71346617 GCF_045843805.1 Urocitellus parryii
AGGCTTGTTAACATGCGCTGTCAAATGCATCAGTGCTATTAATTACTACAAATTAATGTGACTCTCTCTTCCTCTGGTGATTGGAATAATAATCAGCCAGATTTGTGGAATGAGCACAGAGAACATATGCAACCCTGCCAAAAATAATAAGTTTAAAAAACAGTAGACATTTACAATCTTTGTGTTCAAAGACTGGATGGTTTTGTTGTTGCCAGTTGTGACCTCACTTTACCCCATCTTCCTGATTCCTGGGATCTTCTTCATGTGCTTTTCCCTGTGTGATGGCAGAAGGAGGCATCATGCTCTTGCCAATGATTATTGGAGCATAAAATAAAATCTTTATTGTGCTTCATTGAGGTGTGGGGGGAGTATGGCCCTATTCAAAGTGGTGGTTTTCTAGGAAATGAACCCAAATGCTGAAAGTCCCATAATTTAGCTACTTCCTAGCATGAAAACTTTTTGCAGTAGGGTTGAGAATTAAAATTACATGATGCTTTCTCTCTAGCAGTGCAGTAAGTAGGACTTGTGGGGAAAATAGGAACCCTAATTATTTCTAGTAAGGATTCTAGGTGCCCAGAATGATTCTAATAGAAGAATTTCCCCCAACATTATGTGTTATTCTACATCTACAAACGACCATTACCAGAATCCCCCTTCAGTTACACATTTTAAAGTAGAATGTGATTTTCTTCTTAACAGCTAGATGAATTGTGATTCTAGATCCCACCCCTACCCACTGAAATGCCACAACAGAGAAGAGCTAAACAAATAGTTGTGTCATTAAATGTACCAATTTATTTTCTAAAAAAATATAAAATGCAAACATTATAAATTAGTTAGTAATAACGTACACCTTTGTGCTTTTTAACACATAATATATTTTTTTCTGGCTTAGTTTACTTCCTTGGACATTTAAAAACCCTCTTCTCAAAGTCTCCTTCTGCCTTCTTCTTTTTATCTTTCTGAACCAACAGCATGTTTTTTTTTTTTTTTAATGTCTGAGGAGCTTCCAAATGTTTGTATTACATTTCTACATTAATTGAAAAATGAAGTTTAGCCACAGAAAATGAGAATTTATCTTTGAGGAGGGTGGGTGTTCTTTTCTGTGGTAAGGATAAGAACCCCAAAACATGAACTTTTAACAGCTGACAGGGGTACAGGATGGAGGTGGGGGTAGCAGAGAATAAATTATCTCTTGCAGTTGGAAATAGGATTACATTTTGGAATAACATACTGTCTCTGCCTATTATTTTGGGATGACCCACAGCTCTAGAAAATTATTATTTGCTAATTGTGTTAGTAGGCTGTGTATTAATTGTGTAGGCTGATTTAATTGAAGGGGCATGGAAACCTTAACAGTACACCTCCTAAGTTGTAGTTAGGAATGGTGCCAGGTGTGTACAGTGTTTGGACTAATTATTTGATTTTTACTATTGACTATATCTAAGTGTGTTTTTAACACAGAGAGGAATTATCTTGACACCATCTGGTAGCAGTTTTTCACATCTGACAAAATTTAAAACTCAGTTTGAAGCTTGGCCAGTGATAAATATACTTAGGATTCCATGTGACCTGGTCAACCTCTGATGTGCCTAATCTATTACCCAGGAACCACAATTCTTATGATAGATAGAACATTTGCTTGAACAGTGACAAGGAAGTTTGGAATGATCCCCCCTCCCCTTTTTCACTGTCAAGGAATGGATCCTGACACTAAGTCTGGATTAAAGTTAAGTTTTCCTTCTCAAGAGCTTCTCAAAAAAAGAAAGAGAAACAGGGGAATAAATACTTATAAAGCCTCCACAGAAATGTCTGATAAAATGGGGTTCTAATGATTCACTTTCCTACCCTATGTACTTACTCAAGAAATGCAACAGGAATTTATTGTTGGAAATTTGTATGATCATTTTTTCTCTGATTACTTGGCAAGATGCTTTGCATGAGCTTGAGTCTCTCTATTTTAGAATCCTAGCTTTATTGCAAGCATGCTTCATTTCCTCCAAATGTCTTTATGGGTTTGAAGGTGCTACTCAAGCTTCGTCACTTATTTTTAACAATATAATTTTCTAAGACTGGAACACTTCACTAAGCCTGACATGTGATATGTAAGCACATATTGACCATTCACTCTTACTTTAATGCTTCCTGGCAGCAGCAGTACATCAGGCAGAGTTCAGACAACACGTTTGTCTGGAGTTCCATATCCATTCAAATCATATTTGTCAGCTCTCAATTTTTAATACTTTTTTTATTTTTAATAAAATCCAAGTTAATAAATGCCCTATAAAATTGACAACATGCCTTGATATGAACAACCCACATTTTAAGTGGGAAAAAAGGAGCTACAGTGCCCCTGTATGTATAATATATAATAATGTAATTATCCTTTTCTGGAAAGTTAAGGTACAACACATTTGCATTTACTTCATTTTTTCACTATGATTTTGAAGGCCTTCATTTGCCAATTTGCACACGTATGGTTATGATTGTGTGCATTTTCATTTGTGAGGGAATATTTCTGGCCAATCCCACACCTCCTCATTTCCACTTTGCCTTCCTCTACATTTTTCTCCATTTGGAACCTGTAAATATTTTTCACTTTGGACTGCTACCTTAATTCACAAATTATTATTATTAATTTGATGATAATCAAGTTTGTGAATTCTCACCAATTTTATATGTGCTAGAATTTAAGAATTTTTATCCAAAAATCCTTTCCTTTAAAAAAGGAGTGGTAGTAGCATAGGTAAGGATATTCAAAATTTCACATACAAGTAGAAATATAGATATATTTTCAAAGACACATTTATTCACATACATGTATACCAATATAATCTATGGCTGTTGATTCTCAGGAAATATGTCATCATTTGAGAAGTGAGTTATCTCTTTTTACTTTACTCTGAAGAAAATGGCAGATGAATGCTCAGCTTGTTGGTTATTCTTCACCATGTGGAATGATAGATGAACAGACACTTTAATTTAGCCCCTTTGTGTTTGCACATAGTTGGAGACTTTTGTTTTTTATGATAGTGTTCCCTATACAATGAAGCTCCATATACTTGGTTCAACTTATAATGAGACAAATTGCAAATACAAGTGTTGATGTTTTTCTCTATTTATGACACTGCAAATTGCCTCAAGAAGACATTTGTAGGAGAAACATAGAATGTTTCATAGATGGATTAGTAACTAATGAAACACACACACACACACACACACACACACACACACACACTGGTATTGATTTCAGTCCATATGATAGTTGTTAAAATTGACCATAGCTCTTCTCCATATGACAATTTTGTGATTTGGGGGTGGAATAACACTTTTAGTCCATTTTACTATTCTTGTAGTAGCTTCTTAGGCAAGGGAGTTAGAACTGGTTGTTACTGCTGAACTTGATTTATATTTTTATGGTTATTATTTTTATATTGGTAAACATAATAACAAATGTTTATCTTTAAAAAATACAGCACATTTCAATAATTACATCAAAGGCTAAATTTTGTGGATACATCCCAAATATAATCTTGTGTTATTCAGCAATTATTTTTTTTAGCTGCATGAGAAGTTTTTTTAAAAAAATTTATTTTTTAGTTGTGGTCGGACACAATACCTTTATTTTATTCATTTATGTTTATGTGGTGCTGAGGATCAAACTCAGGGTCTCGAACGTGCTAGGTGAGCATTCTACTACTGAGCCACAACCCCAGCCCCGTGAGAAGTTTTTATGATCTGACCTTTTAATGACCCAAATTGTACTACTCAGGACCCAAATTTATTAGCTACTAACATTTCTAGTCAAAGATATAACCATCAGGGCTGGGGATATAGCTCAGTTGGTAGAGTGCTTGCCTAGCATGCACAAGACCCTGGGTTCAATCCCCAGCACCACAAAAAAAAAAATATATATATATATATATATAACCATCACATTCCTGGCTCTTGGAAGTAGGCCTTTTTATCTTACCTACCTACTTGCTCTGGTTTGGGATTTAATAAATTCTGTCCTGCTCATTAACCTAAATACAAATTTTGGCGAATCCATTCAGTCACACAAAGTACAACCAATAGACCATCTTTACAGACTTTCTTTGTTTAGTAATACAGTTAAGCCTCAATGGTGTGAATGTTCCTTCCCTCTTTCTATTCAGAAATGCAAACAATTCTGGCATGTTGTATATAGTTCATTTTCAACAAATGGGGAAAAAATAGTGCAATAATGATCTATAGATAACCTGACTTGGAAAAGGCTACATTGACTTCAGAAGATCTTGGGCAAGTCATTAACTTAGTGGAATTTTATTTTCATATTAGAAAAAAGTATAACATTAGTACATATTCATCCCACAAATGTGTCAGGACCTGTTATATTCTTAAAGGTATGATACAATACAGGTTAGGCTGATTTCCCATACTTTAAAGACTAGAGAAATTAGGCCAGGTGCAGTGGCACATGCTTATAATCCCAGTGGCTGAGGAGGCTAAGATAGGAAGATTGAGAGTTCAAAGCCAGCCTCAGCAAAAGCAAGGTGCTAAGCAAGTCAGTGAGACCCTGTCCCTAAATAAAATACAAAATAGGGCTGGGGATGTGGCTCAGTGGTCGAGTGCCTCTGAGTTCAATCCCTGATACGCCGCCCCCCTCCAAAAAAAGACTAGAGAAAATAGAAGACGATAAATATATTACAAGGAAGTTGATAAGTATAATGATTGTGTTAGTACAGAAGGCCAAGAGAACACAGAGGAGGGGAATCCTAATCCAACCAGTGATGCACGTTGGGTTAGGGGAACTTTCCTGAAGAAAGGTATGTCTTAAGGCAGGAGACAAGGAATGAGAAGAAATTGACTAGAGAAAGAGAGATGAAGGAAAAAGGTGAGAAGAGAATGTTCTGGGCAGTAAGACAGGCAGGACCTATAAAAGTCTTCTAAAAAAAATCAAAAGATGAAAGTCATTTATATCATAGAGTTTGAGAGGAGACTCCATATATTAGATAAAAAAAAGAAATCTCTAATCTTAGAGTATAATTGTGTGAATTCTTGGTACTACCAGCTTTTATTGTACAAATTTGATTTATGAGTAGTGATGGCCTTGGATATATGTATATGCCCATATTTGCTACACAGATGTCTGTTTGATTCAGTAGCTTTAAAGGCTAATCTGTATCATTGTATAGAGAAAAATCAAAGGGATTTCAAATAAATTTTGTTTGTGTTTGCTGATCTCTCATATCTCTATAGCCTGAAACCATTATAAAGCCCTTCCAAATACATTAACTCATTCAATCCTCAGAACAGTTTTATGAGGTACAAATCTAAATGTCAAACCTCAGGATTACATAGTTTCAAAGACTCAGTAACATAAAAGCAATAGTTGACATATTCTGAAAAGGTAAACCTAAATCTGGCATCCAACCTGGAGTCAGCTTTTAAGAAAAAAACATAGGAATTAAAGAATTTTGATTCTATTTTTCAAATTATAAATAGAATTTAAAATGATAATTTGGTTATTTGTTCCATTTTTTTTCCATTTTGTAGGTTTTGCATATCTGAGCATTGAAATCTTTTCTCCATTCCTGAAACATAAAAGCCTTTCAGCCTTTGCTGGAATGCTGAGCTATAAGGATGTGAGCTGCCATATACTAATATAAGATCTGCCATCCAATAATTTACCTCCAATAATTGGTCCCAGTTCTTTGCTTCATCAGCACACGTATTCTTATTTCTTCTACAGCTTCTCCTATGAAATGTGAAATAGTTTCCAGGTTCCTCACAATACAGTGAATGGCTAAAAGCTCAGATCTGCATCAGAACCTTAGTCACTCACTGTGTGACCTTTTGCAACTCAAAACTTCCTTCCTCCCTCCCTCCCTCCCTCCCTCCCTCCCTCCCTCCCTCCCTCCCTCCCTTCCTTCCTTCCTTCCTTCCTTCCTTCCTTCCTTCCTTCCTTCCTTCTTTCCTTTCTTTCTTTCTTTCTTTTTCTCTTTATTTGGTACTAGAGATTGAACCCAGAGGTGCTTAACCACTGAGATAAAAACCCTGTCCATGTAAATTTTTAGTTTGAGACAGGGTCTCACTAAGTTGCTTAGGGCCTCACTAAATTGCTGAAGCTGGCCTTGAACTTCTGATCCTCCTTCCTCAGCCTCCTGAGTCACTAGGATTACAGGCATGTACCACCACACCGGGGTTTTTGTTGTTTGTTTTTGAAGTTCTAGAGATGGAACCCAGAGCTTTAGGCATGCTAGGTAAGTACTCTATCACTGAGCTACATTCTTAGCCTGCAATTTAATCTTTCTAATCCTCAACTTGCTCAAAAATAGAATACTGTGAGAATTAAAAGTAACAATCCATGCAACAGACTTAGCACAGGGCTCAGTAAGTTATTTTTTACAAATTATTTTTTATTACTATTAATAATTCTGGCCACCCTCCTGAACACACTCTAGTTTGCCAATGTGCCTCTTAAAATTCAGCCCTCAAATTCAGACAAAATATTTCAGATGTAAGCCATATGTTTAGTAATTAATGAATATGATTAATGTTCCCCTAAGGCTTGGCAGAAAAGAACAGCTTTTTCAATACAATAAACAAACCATATGCATAAATACTATGATTAGGTTCATATATGTAAATAGAGACATGATTTTCTAACTTTAAGGAAGTGATTTTAAGGACTTGCTTCCTAAGTTGATATAAGACCAGGTGGCTTGACTAGTACTTATAAAGCCACAGGAGTTCTTATACCAAATCTAAGCAAAAGACTTGTTCCTATCATGAGAGCCCTTCCCTCTCCAACTGTGGGTGTCTCTTAGCATAAAAATTGAGTGCTGGGACCTAGAAAGGAGAATACTGGGGAGGGGGTGAATCTGTAATCTCATTATCAATAGCTGGTATATTGTTGCCATAGTGCCTACTGTTTTAATATTACGGCACACTAGGCTGGTTTTCAAATACATTGTCATCAGCCTGGAATTACCTATTGAAAAAATTCATAGGTCCTGCTATATTGTCATGATGCTGTCTTATATTCTAAAACCTTTTTCTTAACTCAGGTAGGAGCCCAAACAAACAAACAAAAATCAATAACTTCCCTGTTTCCTACTCACCTTCTTCCATTTCCTCTAGAAAGTGAAATAGATGCCTTCTCATATCCTCATGAGGTCTCACACACTTACAGGGATGGATTAGAGGAGATATCACATAGCTGGATGATTAGATGAATACAGAAAGATAAAGGGGTGGAAGGAAAACAGGATGGATGATGGATGGATAAACTGATGGAGAGACAGGATGCTATGATGCATAGCATTTCAGGCTTGGTATCAGGACACTGGAGTTCCATTTTTGACTCTACTTACTTGCCCATGACTTCACTTAGTTCTTTTTTAAAATTTTATTTATTTTAATTAGTTATATATGACAGCAGAATGCAATTCAATGCATATTACACAAATAGAGCACAATTTTTCATGTCTCTGGTTGAGCACAAAGTAGAGTCACATCATTGGTGTTTTCATACATGTACTTAGAGTAATGATGTCCATCTCATTCCACTGTCTTTCCTACCCCCTAACCTCCCTTCCCTTTCCTCCCCTCCCTCCCCTTTTCCCTATCTAAAGTTTGTCTCTTTCTCCCATGGTCCCTCATCCCCATTATGAATCAGCCTCCTTTCATCAGAGAAAACATTCGGCATTTGATTTTTGAGATTGGCTAACTTCACTTAGCATTATATTCTCCAACTCCATCCATTTATCTGCAAATGCCATGATTTTATTCTCTTTTAATGTTGAGTAATATTCCATTGTGTATATATCCCACAGTTTCTTTATGCATTCATCTACTGAAGTGTATCTAGGTTGGATCAACAATTTAATTATTGTGAATTGTGCTGCAGTAAACATTGATGTGGCTATGTCCCTGTAGTATGCTGTTTTTAAGTCCTTTGGGTGTAAACTGAGGAGTGGGATAGCTGGGTCAAATGGTGGTTCCATTCCAAATTCACTTAGTTCTTTCATCTCCCTCAGAGTTCTTTAATCTCCCTCAGCTATTGCAATAAAAGAGAGGTGTTACCAATTAGCAGGTCAGGCCCTCTTGACAGGTCTTGAACTTTGCATAACTTCTCCCTGTCCCATGGCTTGACAGGATTCTCAGTAGAAGGTGTGCCATTACTAGTCATGCCTTCCAACCATACTCTCAGAGATGTCCATGTTTCTGGTACATGAGAAGTGGTTTGGGAGATCTGAGACCAAATGACATGTAGGCTCCTGTCAGCTAAATTCTGTTTCACTATGCATAAAGATAGCTTCTTACATTTTGCCCTTCATATTCTCTATGAACATAATCTTTGTGTGAAAACTACATTTGCTAAAGTCTGAGGAGCAGACCTGGTTTTGCAGCTACCTTTTTTTTTTTTTTTTAGTTGTTGATGTACCTTTATTTTATTTATTTATATGTGGTGCTGAGGATTGAACCCAGTGCCTCACACATGCTGAGCAAGTGCTCTGCCACTAAGTCACAACTTCAGCCCCCTACCTGGGGTTTTTGTTTGTTTGTTTGTTTTGTTTTGGCCCAATCGGAGGTGGCTCGAATCTTAGACAAAATGATGACATGAATATCTACTTACAACTCCAGATTTCCTTTTGGGGGATTTTGTTGTTTTGCTGCCATTTGTTTTGTTTCTTTTTTCTTCTTTTAAAGAGACAGGGTCTAGCTATGCAGCCCAGGCTGGGCCTCCAACTTCAGGACTCAACGGATCCTCCTGCTTCAGCCTCCAGAGCAGCTGGGACTATAGGCACATTCCACAATGCCTACCCAATCTCCCTTTTGTGCGCTCTATCTTCCCACAGTGACAAGGGATCTTGTCACTATTAATTCCCAATTCTCTATAAAATAAAAGGAAATCTAATAATTTTAAATATTTTTAATTAGAGAAGCCTGGTTTTGCATCAAGGAACACCGGTCAAGGTGCTTAACTTCTCAGCCTCAATTTTCTTTTCCATAAAGTGAGGACAATTCTTGTACCTATCTTTCAGGATTGTTTAAAGGATTAAATGAAATGAAGTTTATAAATCATTTTTTCAGATACCATAATGCAGCACAAATAAGCATCGAATATCTTTCAACATTTGGGTCAA
Organism: Urocitellus parryii; assembly: GCF_045843805.1. Classification (NCBI taxonomy): domain Eukaryota; kingdom Metazoa; phylum Chordata; class Mammalia; order Rodentia; family Sciuridae; genus Urocitellus; species Urocitellus parryii. The sequence continues at coordinate 71,258,252 of NC_135541.1, forward strand.
ATTCTACTCTCTAGAATATGCAAATAAGGCCCCATTTAGCCCTACAGAACTAGAGAGAGAGAGAGAGAGAGAGAGAGAGAGAGAGAGAGAGAAGGGGTGGGGGTAGGCACCCTCTGGCTGACTCCACCTGGCATCAGGGCATACAGCTTGGTGAGCACAGCAAGAGCTAGATTTCAGCTTCATCTTGCCCCTCAACTCTGAGCACAGCCTGAACAACCTTCCTCTGTGTCTCAGCAGGCAGATTAAATATAATCCCTCATGCAAATCCTTTCATATTTTAAGACCTCTCAATTTCTCAACTCCCCTTTTTCTCTCCTCTCCAAACTAAACATTATCAATTGTGCGATCAGGACTGCCCCCTACTGAAATAATAGTACACTCAGTGATGCTTGCAGAAGTTGATAAACTTGAAGATAAATTATACCAACTAAAATTCATTCTTGGGGCAGGTAGAGGAAGTACTGGGGAGTGAAATTGATAAAAGTATGTTATCTGTATATACCAATATGCCTCAATGAAAGCCACCATTTTGTATAAATATTATTCACTATCAAAAAAAAAAGTCATCCACAATAAGGTGTAACCCTAATTGTACATTTGCCTTTTTAAAAATGTCACTGTAGAGGTTTGTCTTTTTTTTTTTTCTCCCTTTAGTACTAGGCATTGGAATGAGGACTTCACATATGGTAGGCAAGCACTTCACTGTTGAGCTACATCCCCAGTTCTTTTTATTTTTTATTTTGAGACAGAGTGTCATCAAGTTGCCTAGACTGGCCTTGAATTTATGATTCTCTTACCTTGGCCTCCTGAGTGATTGGAATTGCAGTCTTTTTTTTTTTTTTCTTTTGACTGAGAATTGAACCCAGAAGTGCTTTTCCACTGAGCCACATCCCTGGCCCTTTTTGATTTTTGAGACAGGGTCTCACTAAATTGCTTAGGACCTCACTAAATTGCTGATGCTGGCCTGAAACTTACAATCCTTGTGCCTCCTACTCCTGTGTTACTGGGAATATAGGCATATGCCACAACACCCCGCCTGAGTTTGTTCCTAAAGATTGTTGGACATTAATGAAAATGTGGGGAGAGGTGTGTGTGACCTGCTGAGTGTGAGAAAGGAGAAGTTGTGTGAAATCCTGACTTAGCCTGCCCAGCTGCACCTGAGGGCCTCTTTGTGTGGTCCTTAAGACTGATTTACCAGGGAGCTTAGGGACCAAGGTTGATTCTGCCCCTCCAGGCAGAGGACTCACTCTGAACATTTGTGGGGCCCAAGGCAAAAGAACAAATGGCATCCCATAGATCATATGTCTAAATATTTAGAAATTATAAATAAAGCTTAAAACTGCTAAATAAAATATGTTCTATCTTCTTACCTTGACAAATAAATATTCATAATGACAAAATTGAGAAAATGTGTGTAAAACTGTTTTTATATGACTGACAGTCAGCAAAATATCAAAGATGACTGAATTAATAATTATTATGCATGTCTGAATATTCTGTTGATGAGCTGATGATACTTGGATGAGTAATAAAGACATACATAATTCATTAACTATTACATAATTATTATATAAAATTAATTTGTCTTGTTTCATTTCAGCAAAATAGCTAATTATATTGGTTTAACCAAGATTTTCATACATGTCATATTGACATAAATGACAATTACCAATATATCCTATGTCATTGTATACATGTATTGTATACATATATGCAAGTATATGTAGTTAATTCATTTTAATTTGGAGAAACTTCACTCTAGTAAGTCAGGAACAACAGGTATTGTTGATGAAATCCTTAAATCAATACTTAAATTGGAACTAAGCCTCACACATGAATTTAACAAATATTCAAAAACTGTAATACAATCACATGTGACCAAGTGGCATTATCACAGAAAATAGCATGATTTAATATCAAATGCATTGCTTTCATTTTTTTTGCATGAATATGTTAAAGGAATCTTTTAAAGATATTTAGTTACAAAAAGTATTTCTTTCATTCTTATTTCAAATTTTCCAATGTTTGGTTATTATAAATAAAACAAAAAATTATCAGAGCATTGATCAATTTATTCAAATCTTTCTTTACTAAAGACTGTACCCTGGGCTGGGGATGTGGCTCAAGCGGTAGTGCGCTAGCCTGGCACGCGTGCAGCCCGGGTTTGATCCTCAGCACCACATACCAACAAAGATGTTGTGTCCGCCGAGAACTAAAAAATAAATATTAAAAAAAATTCTCTCTCTCTCTCTCTCTCTCTCTCTCTCTCTCTCTCTCTCCTCTCTCTTTAAAAAAAAAAAAAAGAGTGTACCCTGATCCACACTGACCAGAAAATGGTCTCCACTAAAATTAGAAATTATTGGGAATAATTTATACATGAATGATCTTCATATAGTCAAGTAAACATTTTCTTTTCCTTATTCTAATGTCCTTACATTTTTTGAATATTACTTTTATTAAATATTTTGGAACAAATATTTTACAATTTATTTAGATTTAGAGAAAGTATTTTGCGACAATTTTAAAAAATTTTAATCCTCAGGCTGGGATATAGCTCAGTGGCAAAGCACTTACCTTGCATACATGAAGCCCTGGATTTGATTCCCAGTTCCCCCAAAAAAGACAAAAAAAAATTAATACTTTAAAAAGTAATCAAACTGAGGCCTGTAGAATTTTTTGTTAAGTTTGGTTATTATTAATAAACAATAGCTTGTATCAAATAACTATAGATAGCATTAATTCCAAATTAATTTTCCTCTATAAATCTGACTCATGGTTTGAGATTCTTCTATTGTTTCAATTAAATCTGGTGATGTGCTTTGTTTTGTTGGTTTTTAAATAAATTAAATTAACAACATTTAGATGGTGTTCCCATCGTATGTCTAAGGATGATTTTAAGGTTATCACTTTATGTTGTCAGAATATTTCATCTTTGGAAGGATTTAGAAAATGTTTCATATAATCTTTGAATTACCTATCAAAACAAGCACTTGACACTATGTCTCTTAAGGAAATATTCAAGTTTGTGATATGACAAAACAAAAAAAATTTTTGGTTGGTCGGTATTCTAGATGGTAAATCTTTGTTTATCAACGATGGTGCCACCATTATCTCATAGACATTGCCCTCTAATAACTTTTAAATTGTTTAAATAAAGTTAAGTTTGCTTTTAATTTTAAAAGAGTTTAACCACATTTTTTTTAACTGAAACAATTTGTACTTCTAGCATTCAGAGTTACCAATGTACAGAATAGATTTCATCATGCTTCCTGAAGTTTACATCTGGACTTACCTATACAATTTTAAGAGTAATATGAAGTATTGTAAAATGTTCCTTTTCTATCCCCATACAACTGTAGTGAATACTGTGCTAAACTCCTGAGTATCTGTGGAGCCTACTGAAACAAACAAACAAAAAGCAGCAAGAAAATGGATGCATGGTGCTTTTGGGAAATGATACCTTATTATGCAAAAATCTATAGCACTCATACTATCTGAGAGGGAGGATCTGACAAGTTAATTTGTCTTTTCCTTTACTTAAAAGTACTTTTGCCACTCGTATCCTCCCCACACTCCCCGGGCACTGCACTGTCTGTTCCTTACATAGATTATGAACAATCTACACACCTTTGTAGCTTCAGATGCTTTCAGAGGAGATAGGCCACCCTGTGTCAGTATTGACCATCCATACTCAGTGTCTTTAATACATATTTCTTGGGAGCATTTGTGACTTTGTGGAGCCCCAAAAGGCAAGAGTCCCAGGAATCTGCTCCTTGTCTCCCAGGAGGCCTAAATCTAGCCCACAGGGCCTATCTGTGTATTTACCAGGCCACGTCCCCTTGGACCTTTCTTGCCTGAAGCAACCAGGTTTGGTCTCTTCACTTACCCTCTTTCTGCTCCAAGCCTTCTGGATATATCTTCTTTGTTTGAAGGGTTTTTGAAACTATATTGGGCAAGATCTATTGCTTTTGAATGGCATTACATCTCCTTTTCGGATATCCTAGAATGGACCCCTCCAGTTATAAACTTTCTGACAATAAATTTTGCCTTTCCATTAAGAAAAGTGTTGCTATAATTTATAGGCAAGCCTGTACACTACATACCTTCTGTATTAGAGAAGGACACAGATTTACCTGTTTTAGAATAAACTGTCCTTTCTGCTTCCCAGAGTCCAAGAATTGAGGACATTTTCAACAAACAGGAACTCTTGTTTCTTGGTTTGATCTTGGTTTTATTTTTGCTTTATTAAACTGTGGAGTGTACCGTTATGACATTCTGTCCTTTATGTCATGAATCCAGTGATCTCAATGAAGCTCTCAATCCTATGTAACATTTCATAGGATCAGATGTACTTAATAACAAGAATAAGTGAGATAATTGTGAGGAAAATGATAAGAACAGAACTTGGCTCAAGGCAAGTGTTCGGTACATGTCAGCTTTTTTATTAGAATTATTATAATTGTGACATTAGATAGGGCTTTCCAGTTTCCAGTGCACTTCTACATAAGTTTTCTATCATAATCCATTCTTGAAACCTTATGAGTTATGCAGGGTAAATATTCACCATGGGGCTGGGGATATAGCTCAGTTGGTAGTGTGCTTGCCTTGCATGCACAAGGCCCTGGGTTCAATCCCCAGCACCACACACACACACACAAAAAAAAAATCACCTTTGCACATGGTAAAATTGAAGGTCAGCTGAAGAAAACTACTAAAAGTCCCCACACTTGTACATTGCAGATTAGAAGCCAAGTTTTCAAATTCTTACTGATCAAATGGAAGCAGTGTCATCTTTTGCCCAAAACAATAAAATAATAAAATAACTTTTTCCTTCTTTTCATTAAAATAAGTACTGCGATATTCCCCACATAGAAAAACATCTTAAGCCTAATACACACATAACATTAACAGCATCTCCAAAGTCTAGGTATGGATTTTAATGTGATGATGTTGAAGTGTACAGATTCCAAGTTTCCTATTTACAGGAAGGATGGATCAGAATTGTAAGTGTCATTCAAAGGTGATTCCCATCTAAGTAGAATGCACTTGGTAGTCAGAGGTCACATGAAGTCCCCCAGATCAAAGCACAGCAAATAGCTCAGAGCTTCTGGAGACTGCTCTACTTTTCTGGCCTTCTCAATGATACATTTTCCCCACTATCTTCTCTGCATATCTGTTTTCTCTTCATATTTGTGGAGATTCTCCTTAGAAGAATAGAAACGCATTTGTTCTAGCATTAGTCATTGCCTTTGTTTGTCCATTTTGTATTGCTGTAGCAAGATACCAGTGGCTGGGTATTTTATAAGAATAGAGAGTTATATGGCTTATGATTCTGGCTGCTGGCAAGTCCAAACAGCATGACACTGGCATCTGCAGAGGGTTCACAGTCACATCACAATATAGCAGAGAAGCAGAAAAAGAACAGGCTACAGGCACAAGGAGACAAGCACATGCAATAGCCTCTAATTAATTCTTCCTGAGTGAGTAGGCCCCACCTCTTAAACGTCCACCAACTCCCAATGCAACTGTATCAGAGAACAAGATTCCAGCACATGCACCTTTGGGGAACACACTCAAATCACTTCAAACTATAACATTCATGCAGTGACCCTTAGGCTCTCTTCACCCAACAGAGAACCTTTATATATCCATTTATGTCCCTTCTATTGCATTTATGGCCTCTGCTACAACATTTAGCTTTACAGCGTACACATTTTTTCTTCTGTGTATTAGCCTTCACAATTAGATTTTCAGCAAATTAAGAACAAAAATTACGTTCATACACAAAGAGATTCAATCACATTTGTCACCTGAGGGATTAAATGAACAATTCTTAAATTTTTTATACTCTTAAAAATTATTGATACTCTTAAAGAGATTTTTATTAGGGTTATATTTATAAATATTTAACATTAAAAAATAAAACTAAAACAACTCTAAAATATTATTGCCAAACAACAGAAATGTACTTCTTACTATGTTTCTGCAAAGATGGGAAAACTTTATTTCAAAATAGCAATTAATTCATTAGAAGATTACTTAGAGCACAGGAAGTGCAGTTATATGTTGTTTAATAACATATCCTGTTGCTCCTAGAACCATGGTGAACAAAAAAGCATGAAATAAAATCAAGTGCAAGAGAAAATGAGTCGATAACAGACATGATGAACATAACATGTATGAAAATTTTGGTGGTGTAATGTGGCATAGTGTTTCATGGTAAACATATTTTATAAGTAGAAGGAATATATTCTAAAATAACAGTTCAAAGTATAGTATAGTAAATACATAAACATAGTCATTTATTATCCTATCAAGCATTGTGTACCGTACGTCATTGTGAGTTCTCTGCTTTCATTAGTTTATACTAGCATCACCACAGATATGTAAGTAAGGCATTGGGCGATATTTTGACAGCTATGATGTCACTAGACAACAGGAACTTTTCAGCTCTGTTATAATCTTAGGGGACCACCCTCATGTATACTGCCATTGACTGAAACATCATTATGCAGTACATGACTGTACTGAGAACAACTGAGTTCATCTCAGAACATGAGTGTTTCTATATCCTAAATCTGCTACCTTAAAAAGTTGTAGAAAACACACGGTTACACAACCTTACATTCTGTAAGCTGTTAGAGCAGTAACATTATCCCATTTGCAGCCTCTAGAAAACACTCTGCAGTCACAAGAGAATGAAAATGAAATGGGGAAATAACATCTCAGTAGTATTATAAAAATAGTTTTGGCCTTATAAGGTTGCTGTCTCCCATGGGTTCTCAGACTTGACTTTGAAATTAAGTGGATTAAATTGTTATCTTGTTTAAACAGACAGAGATATTCCTTACTCAAGATTACTAGTGGAAGATTATAGGGCAATTAGAAATCTATTTTCTTGAGATTGGCATTTGTATTAGTTATCTTGTATATTCGTTCTCTCTTTGCATTAGTCATCCACTCCTAAACTTAATGGTTTAAACCATAAACATTTATTGTCTCACAGTTCCTGTGGAGCAGGAATCTGGGCACAGTTTGCCTGGTTACTCTGCTCAAGGTGTCTCATGAGGCTACATTAAGATTTGGACTAGGGCTATAGTCTCATTTGAAGTCTCAACTTGCAGTAATCTGCTTCCAAGCCCCTGTTTGTGTGGTTGTTGGCAGGATTTGGGTTCTCACGGATGATTGAGCAGAAGCCTCAGTTTCTCACTAGCTGTTGGCTAGAGGTCCTTGCCGCACAGATCTCTCCATCAGGTAGCTCACAATGTGGCAGCTGGCTTCCCCAGAGCAGTGTCAGGTAAGTGACATTGCATCTGTTTTGTCATATTCTATTTGTTAGAAGTGAGTCAGTGAATCTAGCCCACACCCAAGGAGAGAGGGCTACCCAGGATATGAACACCAAAGGGCTGAAAGTATCAAGTTTCTCCTGAGATGGCATCTACTCTGGTATCTCCTTGGTGAGGAAAGTGAGGATTCATCAAATAAAAAGATGATAAGTTCTTCCCATTGTTCTATTCTTTCTATGTTCAGTTTCCTCTTGTGATAGCATCTAGAATTCCTATAACCAACGAAGTAGCTTTATATTGGTAAAAAAGAGCCTATTGTGTTTAAAAAAAAATTTTCATTTATATATGACAGCAGAATGCATTCCAATTCTTATTATACATATAGAGCACAATTTTTCATATCTCTGGTTGTATACATAGTATATTCACACCAATTCGTGTCTTCATACATGTACTTTGGATAATAATGATCATCACATTCCACCATCATTAATAACCCCATGCCCCCTCCCTTCCCCTCCAACCCCTCTCCCTATCTAGAGTTCATCTCGTCTATTCCTCCCATGTTCCCACTTCCTATCCCACTATGAATCAGCCTCCTTATATCAAAGAAAACCTTCGGCATTTGGATTTTGGGATTGGCTAACTTCACTTAGCATTATCTTCTCTAACTCCATCCATTTACCTGCAAATACCAAGATTTTATTCTCAAAAAGAGCCTATTGTTATCTTTTGAGATTAGAGCTTTATGCCTTTGGTTCATCTTATTTCAAATTCATTGAATTATCTAGTCTAATAAGCATTACTCATCCGTGGACTCCATCTTTTTTATATTTCTAGGAACATGGCCTACTGTTTTCATCAGCATTTTTGCTGTTGTTACCAAAAAACCTGACAAGAACAATTTTAAAGGGGAAAGTTTATTTGGGGGTTCATGGTTTCAGTGGTCTCAGTCCATAGATGGCTGACACCATTTTGGGGGGCCTGAAGCAAGGCAGAACATCATGGTAAAAGAGTGTGGTGGAGGAAAAGTGGTTTAGGACATCACCATGAAGCAGAGAGAGACTATGCTCAGTTCATCAGATGTGTACCCCAAAGGTACATCCTCAATGACCCACCTCCTCCAGCCATACCCTACCAGTCTGCAGTCACCATTCAGTTAATCCCTGATTGGGTTAAGGCTCTGATAACCTAAAATCTTTCACCTCTAAACCTTCTTGTATTGTCTCACCCATGAGCTTTTGGGGGACACTTAATATCCCAACCATAATAGCTACCCAGCCCCCTGACAGCTGGAAGTGACTGTGAGCTTAATATTTGGGCATCTGGGATGTGAGACAGAGATGTGTATGACTTTTGTGTAATTTCTAATTTAAGAAGGGTCCCATGTGGTAGATTTTGGTTCATGGCCCTTCCCGACGGCTGGAAATGATGACATCTTGGGCAATGTTGGAAGTCTACCCACCCTGGCTTCCCCGAGTAGAGCTACCTTCTGGCCTGACTTAGCCACTCTCCTTGAGAGAAACTAACTTCTAGCAATTTAAGTCATATTTGTGTGCTATCTTCATTATTAGCAACTTAGCTTTTTCTCCAACTGGGACATTCAACAGAAATTAGACAAGGAACTCAAAGACAGGATTGTTTTATTCTAGTTTAAAATTTGGTTTAGTTCTTAGTAGAGGAGGTTGCATGTGTGTGAGGTCAGGAGATACATGTGTAAGTAGTAAAAAGTAAAAGTTGGTATGTGACCTTAGCCTGTCTCCTGATCTGTGGAATTGAGATAAAACTCTGAACTTGAGACTTTGCTTTGAGTTTAAAACTTCTCTAATTAGTTTAAAAGAAAATGAAACACTGTTTTACCCTTAGCAAATAATAAATTCATTCATTGGTTGATATTAATAATATTTAATAAATATAGAAGCACCTACTGTGTGCCAAATACACTGATATTATAGTATACTACAGTAATAGCTCTTAACCTCATGGAAGTTTCTGTTTGGGGACTATAAGTTAAATAAGCAATTACACATGTATTAATTAATTGCAGCTGTGATGAATGCTGAGAAGGAAATCTCAGAGTACAGAGTGCTATATGAGTGCATCACAAGAGGTTCTAACTGGGAATGGGGTAGAGTGGTATAGTACACACCTATCAAGGGAAAGACAGTAGGTTTTATCCTCAGCATCAAAAAAAAAAAAAAAAACGTGGGGGTATCTAACCTATGAAACTCTCATAGAAATCATGTACTTTCTGAAAGAAAATAAGTGCCTAATGAAAATAATTTCATATTATAGTGCATTTTTCCTTCTCAAAACACTCCACAAGTAGTAAAAAGTAAAAGTTGGTATGTGACCTTAGCCTGTCTCCTGATCTGTGGAGTTGAGATAAAACTACAGTTTTCATACAGTATAGTCATGCATCTACAAACAACAATTATACCAACAATGGAGCTGAAAAACACCTATCACCTGGTGGCATCACGGCCTGTCATGATGTCATAGCACATTGCATTGCTCAAATGTTTATGGTCATTCTGGTGTAAGCAAACCTACTTTGCTGCAAGGCATGAAAGTACAGCATTGACAATTATATACAGTACATAATACTGGTAAAGATAATAAATAACTGTGCTATACTTTTATCATTATGTTAGAGTATACTCCTACTTATAAACAAAAAGTTTATTGTAGCTGGACATGATGGGACATACTTGTAATCCCAGTGACTTGGGAGGCTGAGGCAGGAAGATCACACATTTCAGGACAGCTTCAGAAACTTAGCAAGTCCCTGAGCAAATTATTGAGACTGTGTTACAAAATAAAAAAATTAAAAAGGGCTGGGGATGTGGCTCAGTGGCAAAGCACTCCTGGGTTCAATCTCTGGGAGGAGGAAATATATATATATATATATATATTTTTTTTTTTTCACTATAAAACAATATGCTGTGTTGTGCCAGCAGCAGCCTCCAATAGTGTCTCTTGACTGCATCAAGAGGCCATGTCAGGACTGACCTATACCGTCTAGGTTTGTGCAAGTGCACTTTATGATGTCCATGCAATGATAAATTCACCTAATGACATTTTTCTCAGAACATGTCCCTGTCCTTAAGTGGTGCATGATTGTGTTTAGTTCTGTCTCTACCTGTGTCCCTATCTCCATTCCAGTTCTTCAAGTGCATAGTATTTTCAACAGCTATTATGGTGCTACACTCTGATCCCAAGAATAACTTGAACACCTCTGGAAAGGAACGGGTTTATCTATAGTCCAATGAGATAAAATGGGCTTGTAGGAGAAATCAGAATCTAGGAGACATGAATTCAAAGTCAACTTGACATTTCATTTTTTGGTGTTGATCTGTTAAAAAAAAAAAAAGCAGAATCTCTACCCTTTTGACACTTTGCTAACATTCTGATGATTCAAAAGTAAATTTGTGAAGTACGTGGAGCTCTTTGGAGGTTAGACAGACCACCACTCATAGATCTAGGGCAAGGAATTGGAACAGTGGTGGTTTCTGTTTCTTGTGGCACCAGTTGCCCTTTGCCCTTCTGTAATTATTTCCTCACGGAGATAACCTGGGAAACATGCGGGAAGGCTGAAGAGAGATGACGTGAAGCTTTGTACTTAAAAGTCAGAGAGGCAGGAGGATGTAGTTAGTAACATTCAGACACCAGATCCAGCCTGCTGGGTTCAAGACCTGGCTAAACTGTGGAGCTTTGAAAAGTTACTTAACATCTCTGTTCTTCAATTTCCTCAACTGAAAAGTGTAAGAAACAACAGCATTGATCATATAGAATTGTTGTGAGAACCGAGTTTTAATCTATGTAAAGTACTTAGAATAAATAAGTTTGGGCACGTAGCAAGTATTTTTTATCAGCTGTAATTACTAATCTCACTTGGATAAGATTTTTGTTTACAGTAGTTAGAAAATTTTAAGTTAGGTTAGCCCATCAATAAAGTATGTACATTCATTAAAAATTCAGAAAACAGTTCTTTGAATAATCAGATATTTTTACCTCAAACAAAACTTGGTTAGACAGTTTCCTATCATACCCCAAATCTATTCCAGGCCTTGCCCTCTTCTGGTTAGAAATTAAAACAAAACCAAAAAACAAACCTCATTCCTTTTTTCCTACTATCATGGATAAATTTGGACCCTTAAAGTGGGGCCATGATCCAAATTTTCCCACCAAAGCCTGCTTTCAACTTGAGAATACATTCTTCCTACTTTGTTGTTTTTCCTTTATCCCTGGAAAGAATTTTAAAATCACATCCCAAACACCAGCCATTCCCAGCAAATCTCACATCCCCAAAGCCAAGTTCAATCACACCTCTCAGTGAAAAGGAATCTCTTCTCCAGAAAGAGGGACAGCAGCTCCTCAGCACAGCGTAAATTAATATCACAGCTGCCACTTTCATAAGAGAAATCAAACCCAGCTTTTCAGTTTGTAAACATAAACTTCACAAACCTGCTGTAGGATAGAGTGTTCCTAAGTATTCTGAATTTGCAACACCCACAAAAACCTCCAGAGTGTTATTTACAGTATTTGCTTCATAGGGAGGAGAATTAACGTTTCAGCGGTTTAGGGAACAAATGCACACATAGGAAAGCAAGCAAGCAAATTATTTAATGATTACTTTTTAAAAATATGTCACTATGCAGAAAAGTGTTTGGAGATACATTCAAGGCCCGTGTCACTGTATGACACTTCTTCATTATCACTTCAATAGCAGTGAGTCCAGGGGGTGGGAGCACAAACTCCTACTATTTATGTCTTCCATGTAACACTTCATGCAAAAATAATGACTTTAGTCTTCAGAGCCCCACCCCAATATTTTAGACAATATCATGTTCTTGCCTTCAAGCAGTGTTTTCTTGTACCTCAAACATTTGATGCACTGTTTGCAACAGAAACACTGAATGAGCATTTATTTTCATTTTACTGTTCCTAATGATTATCAATAATGTATTCTTCCCATATTCCACCTTAAAAAAATTTACTGTAGGATAAAATAAAAACGCACCCACGGAAAGACCGTCTTCGCTGGGCATTACCCAGTGAATTTTAAATTTTCCTTTTCACAATGCAGCCATCACTGTGGAACTCTGAGGGCGGATTAATGCTTTTCTGATACTTTGGTGTATCAGACAACAGCTGCAGCAAATTCCCCTGACTGAGAAGAATTACAAGTATTATCACCTAGATCATTAAACTGGGTTCATAGATTGCAGAATGTCTTCAATCAATTCATCTAAGATAACTTGAAGCCAGCTGGACCCCCTCAGTGAGAACTTGACTTAATTGGCCAATAAGTGGCTGGAAAAGGTGCATGCTATTTGATAAAATTACCGAGTGAGCAAGTGATTACAGTTTGGAGAAGCACCGAGGGTAGACTGCAGGTCAACCCTTTTGGGGAGGGCTAAGTTAATGTCCACTATTAAGTGCTGCTGTGAAAAAAATGGTGACTTGCTTGGAGCTCAGATGGAAAAGAGGATCCGGGTCAGGCTTCAGCTGATGGAGTGGGTGAGAGGCACACATTTATCATCTCTTTGGCCTCATTTCTGCCTTGGTAATAGCCCCACACTAACCACTCCGCAGTTGCCTGTTTTTCTGTCTCCCTTTCATTTTATTGGCATAACTAAAAATATTGCCCTAGCCAACAAATCCATCTGGAAGGGAAAAAAGCACTTTTTCCTCATGAGTCTTTCCTACAGTAAGGTTCAAGAATCAAGAATTCGAAGAAATACCATTTATGCATTCATCTATATTGATAATTACTCTCTCCCTCTAGTGAGATTGAAGTTCTATTGTTTGCATATTAGATGTCCACACTTTATCAGCACGGTTTAAGAAAATGGGCTCCGTCAAAATCAGAATACGTTATCAGACTGTTGGCAGAAATTATTAAATAAAAACAACTCTTCATGTTGAAACAAAGGTTTCTTAACATATTGCTTCCATGGCATTTTTTTCCCCCTGCCACTAAACGTTTTAGCCAGTTTGCAAAAAAAAGAAAACTTTTGACAGATTTAGTTCAAGATTTCAGGTTAACAGACCTGCAACAACACATTGTCACTTGAATTATTGGTGTTAGACAATAATGTGGTATTATTCAGGGGGAAGTCCCAGGATGAAGGTTCCAGTGCACAGTATATTCATTTACTCTTTATCTGGCTACCTATTTGGTAGATTTTTTACAAAGTACTGTAATTTTACTAAATAATAATTATCTTTGGGGTTTTTAACAAGCAAAAAGGTAGCAAATAATTCAAACTAAAGTCAAGTTTGAACTACAGCCCATGCAATCACACACATCTTAAGCCTGCCTGGTGTTCATAAGATAAATGAGTTCATCAGCTTGCAAATGCCAACTGCATTGCTAGTATCCCTTCACCTCTATTTGGTAACTTACTTTTAGAGGTATGATCAATGGTTCTGAGTGTCTCTTTGCTCATTAGTATGTCACTTGGGCAGATGCACTGGCGTGCTATGGCAGAAATATATCTGCTCCAGGCACCACAGGCCTTCTTTGCAAGTAGGAAATGTCATCCTACCTGGGAGCCTTTGCACTGCTGTTCCTCTGCCTGGAATACTGTTCCTCCAGTCTTCACACCTGTGTTCAGATGTCACAGAGAGACGTTCTCAGTTGCTCTCTGTGAAATTACCAGTCGCCATCCTTCCCTCTTCATTGCCCTGCTTCAACTCTACTGATATAATATCTTGTATTTACATGCTTATTTTATATCTACACCCCTATAATATGAACTCTATAAAGGTCAGGACATGGTTTATCTCGTTCATATCTCTATCCCCAGTGCCAACCATATGAACGTTCATTCATGTGAGTGGATGAACAATATCGGGTCTGTGTTAGGGCCCTGGGGACCTGAATCTTGAGAAAAGTGATGACAAGGGAATAAATATCTTATCTAAGGATCACTAAAAATGTAATAATATTTGCCTGTTAGATCAGGATAGTTCAAGAGCAGATCTAGTATGTTTTCATTGCTGTGCCACTCTTCGCTCTTCTCAAGATCCATGGCCCCCAGGGCCCTACCACAGACCCATTTATTCTCCTTGAGGCCTTTCCCCACTCCCTCATGCCTCCGGACCCCTCCAGTTTGTTATGGCTTCTTCTCCAGCTGCCATCTTTCATTAAACTTTCATCATGTTCTATATGCATTTTTCTTAATAGTTTCATGTCACTGTATCATTTTTCCAATTAATTTGAAAGCAAGTAACAGGCCTCAGATCACCTTTCTCAATCCTCATTGTTTCAATTCCATAAAAGTTACAAGTGTGTGTAAAATTAGGGAGTTTATTTATTTTGCAAGTAGAAGCCATTCATCTGCATAGGCGTAGCAAGAGCAGTCAACATTCACCTAGAGCCTACTCAGCCAGGCAATGTATATTCCATGTATGTAATGCAACTTTGTCATTTATTCGTCCCAGGCACCCTAGAGCTGATTTCTTTCTTTCTTTTTAAACATTTATTTTTTAGAAGTAGTTGGACACAATACCTTTATTTTATTTATTTATTTATATGTGGTGCTGAGGATCGAACCCAGGGCCTCACACATGCTAGAGGAGCGCTCTACCGCTGAGCCAAAACCCCAGCCCTAGAGCTGATTTCTTTTATTAGCTGAATATTTCAAATGAAGAGCACAGGATCTAGAGAAGTAGGGTGCTTGCCTGAGGTGCCTTCAAGACTGTGGGGGTGCACCTGGATTCAGACCCGGGTCTGTCTGTCCCAGAGTCTTAAAGAGCTCTTCAGCACTTTGTTCTGTTGCACTTGTGACTGACAACCTTTCCGCTTCTCTGTGAATTCTTCTTTATTTAGGCCCCAAATCTCCCAAGGACAAATAGAAAGTCAGAAATACTCTGCAAGTATGTTTTAAATTGTCTTATCTCTATCATGGCCATGAACTAGGTTCGACTAATGAGAAAACAAGGTGTTTTCAAGATGCAGCAGCTTATAAATCAACATCTCCTTGTGAAACCTCAGTGTGCATTGATTTTCTGAATAGGAGACTTTCACCTCCACACCACCGGTCTCCTGCTTCTAAAATATTTTTTCAGCGTGATCTTGATGAAAAATAAGGCAGGGGTGGAGGATCATCTTCACGAGCTTTTTGATGACTGCATTGTTGCTCTAACAGCTGTTTGAAATGGAAATCGCCTTCTGGGTGGGAAAGCAAAGCAGGGGTTACAATTTCCTCCTCCTCTCGTTTATTCCTAGAGTACTTCAGTGAAGATCTAAATCAGGGAGCACTGGACTGGTGCACACATTTTTCTCTTACCCTGAGATCTTTGGGGTGAAAGGGCAGCACTGAATTAAGCATTTAGTGTATTCAGAATCTGTGACCCGGAGCTGGCAACTGAAAGCATCATTGATAATAGGGCTGGAAGCACATTATACTTTCCTGGTACTTATCTCATCTTGCCTCAGACGATCTACTCCAGGAGTCATAATTATCCCTCTAGGAAAACTGTCCCATTGTTGGCTAGTCTTTACTGGCAGGAAGTTTTTCTTTCTTTCTCCAACTGTATTCTTTCTCAGCAGGGCCCATTATTTCTCATTTAATTAGTAGTACTTGCTATAAATCGCCCTTTCCTCATCATTTATGTTGTTTTCATTTAAATAATTACACAATACAGTGTTCCCACTCCCCGTAGGCACATGCTTTGCAGGCTGAGAAATAGGACTGCAAACCACAGGCTTCTGTGTATCTTTCAAGTTTGACTCTACCATTTTCAAATGAACAAAGCAAAGACCTTAGAGCTGATGATGGACCTTCAGGGGCATAGGAAATGATGCTGTTTCCTCAAAGAATGGATCAGATACTAACTGGTTGGCAGCGAGATGGACAAGAGAAATCTACCCAAATGACTCAATGGCACAGTTGTTGATGTGATCAACTGACTCAATGGCACAGTTGTTGATGTGATCAACTAAGGTGCCTACTCTGGGCTGGGCACCATGCTGATGCTAAGTATACAAGGGTGGGCAAGTCGGATGCAGGCTTTACCTTCAGGGGTCCTACAGTCTAGACCTTAGAGAAGAGTAGCTGAGGTCCAGGCTCACAAAATTTATGTGCATACAACCGGGCACAGTAGTACTTGCCTGCAATTCCAATACCTTGGGCGGCAGAGGCAAGAGGATTGCAAGTTCAAAGCCGGCCTCAGCAACTCAGCAAGCCGCTGTCTCAAAATAAAATGAAAGGGGCTGGGGATATGGCTCAATGGTTAAGTGCCCTGGGTTCCATCCCTAGCATTCACCCCACAAAAAAAAAAAAATTATGTGCATACAAATTTATGGGAGATTTTGTTAAAAGATTCTGATTCAGTAGATCTGAGTGAAGCCTAGGAGTTCAAATTTCTGACTCCCAGGTGATACTGATAGTGCCAGCCCAAGGGCCATACTTTGAGTGGCAAAGGGTCTAAAGAATGGAATCTAGACTTAGTTGCTAAGTGATCATTTGGTGTTTGAGTAGATTCTTTAGAGAAGTGAAGTCTTATCATCAGATAAATGGAATATCATTCCACCAAATTGTTGTGATGCTAAATAAATGTAAAAGCATTTGATAAAATGTTATGTGCTATATAAATTTACATTTTTATTATAAATACTAAATATAGCATTATTAAGGACATTTTCTCATACTCTGATTTTTGAGCATATAGTATCCTTCACCAAAATTACCTGAACAGGGCTGGGGATGTGGCTCAAGCAATAGCACGCTCACCTGGCATGCGTGCAGCCCGGGTTGGATCCTCAGCACCACATACAAAAAATAAAGATGTTGTGTCCGCCGATAACTAAAAAAAAAAAAAAAAGTTAAAATTCTCTCTCTCTCTCTCCCTCTCCCTCTCCCTCTCTCACTCTCTCTTTAAAAAAAAAATTATCTGAACAATGAAATGATCATTTTCACGTCTCTTAAATGGGGCTTCCAAAGCACACATTTTAAACTTTAAGACTAGGGGAATTATGTTTCCAAGTTATGATGTCATAGGAAATGCTAGGCCTCTATTGATTTAAGCACCAGGACATTTTTACTTCACTGTGAAATATCATCAGCAGTGTGAAATATCAGGGTCTCCAGATGGGACTTGAATGTTTTGATATTATTATTAAAAATGAATAGATATAATTGGCTGGGAAATACTGACATTGGGGATAATTTTAAACAATTTTCCAGGCCTAGGGGTTCTCTATTATTAAGTGTGGCTGAAGACAAGGGTTTTTGTTAGCAACGTATTGGCTATAAAGCATAGAGAAAGTTATTTAAGCTCTCTAAACCTAAGTTTCCTCAGCTGTAAAATGGGCACAATAATGCCACCTAATAAAGACGTTATAAGAATTAAGTTAGCTAATGCATTAAAGAACCCAGGTACATAGCAAACTAATACTATTGCCTCCACCATTTGAAAGAACTAAATGTGGCCCTGCTCTAAGTCACTGGGGATGTTACACGTTTTGGTCCTTCTTTTAACCAGGAGCTTTGTGCTGGTCCCAGACCCCCTCCCCTAACAGCTCCCATTTAGGTTTCATGCTGACCCCAAGAAGAACCAAGGTTATTCTTTTCCTTCTCTCTTAAGAAAATGAGGATTTAATGTTGCATATTCATGATGATTGCAGTTTTTTCCCCAATTGTTTTTTTATAATAGTTCAATACATGTAATGAAAATTTCCATCTTAACCATTTTAAGGGCACAGTTCAGTGGTATTAAATACATTCATAACATTGAGCAATGATCACCATCATCCATCTCCAGAATTCTTCATCTTATAAAATTAAAATGCTAAACCCTTAAGCAATAATTCTCCATTTTCCCCTCCCCTCCGTTTAACTTTATGTCTCTCTGATTTTGACTACTTGAAGTACCTCGTATAAATGAAATCATGTAGCAGTTGTCTTTTTCTGACTGGCTTATTTCACTGCATAATGTCCTCAAAATGCATCCATATTGTAGCAGGAGTCAGAACTTCCTTTTTAAAGATCGTTCTATTGTGTACCACATTTTGCTTATCTTCATCTATTGAGGGAGAATTTCTTTCACACTTGAACTGTGGTGTATTTTGCTACTGTGTCCATAGATGTACAAATATCTCTCTGAGCCTCTGAGCCACATCTATTTAAAAACTCAACCTTGAAGTAACTGGTCTGGCTGGTAGTAAAGACTATTTGTAGTATCCATAATCTTACTCTCCATGCGAAAAACTGGTGTGAAGATAGCAAAAGGGAGAAAGTGAGCTACTGAATCTATTGAGTATTACTATAAACATATAAATACATAGTGCCTACTGGGCACTACACTAAACAGTATTACCTGTGCCAGTAGCTCTGCTTTCCAGATGAGGAAACTGAGTTTCAGAGTTGTTAAGTAACTGATCCAAGAACTCAAGGCAGCATTTGAACCCACCCATCTAGTTCCAAGGTCCATAAGTTTAAAAACAATTTCATATACCTAGCTCATGTGATGCCACTCAGTGCAGGGGAACAGTATCTGCACCCTGCTCCTGGTGCTACTCTGTACCTAAGGTACCCAAGAGGACATCAAGGTCAAAGCAGTCTGGGAGTATCCACTGCTTCAGTAACCACTGAACAGCATGCAGATGAACCAGTTGGTTACCATGGTTTATCTACCTGTTATAGCTCAAGGACCCTGGGAAATAGACTCTGAGATTTGTGTATAGGAGATTTATCAGAGAATGCTTTATGGTGCATCTGTGATAAGAGAAAGGAGATGAAGCAGAAAGACCTCATCCATTCCCACAGGGCACTGCCATGCCAGGATGGCTCTTCTGAATTTTCCCACCTTAGGGGAAAGGGGAACAGAGTTTTAACCACTACTATTTTCCAGTCATTTTTCTGCAGAATGCCTGACGTTGGGGATAAGGGTACAACCTTGGTAGCCTAAGGACAGTGACTCAGCTGAGAGCCATCAACTATCAGGAGCTAGAGGGATGAGTGTATCATTTCAAGGAGGAACCGGTTGTCTACCACAGCATTCACTACAATAGTCCTTTTCTTCTTGCTACTTCCTCCCTGGCCATTCTCCCTCACGTAAGAGGTCAATGCTTCGGACTGGGAATGGCGCTAGGGTCAGGGGTGAATCACATCTCCTGAGATGTTGCAAGCTGAATTCACTGTTTTTCCTGTCTGATATATTATGTGATGGAGACAGGAATAAGGACAGGAAGGAAAATTGTACCCAGACTCCTGCTAAGCTTGGTTGTAGCATCACAGAAGCACATCTAATCCCGAAGCACCACACTTTGGGCATTTTATTTGCATCCCTGGGATTTTCAATTTTTAAAAAATTTTTCTTCTATGTGAGGAGGGAAAAAAGGAACCAGAAAATAGTCTAAAAGCACATTACCAGGAAATTGTTTCTACAGTGTTTATGACTGTTCTTAATGTTTTATGAATATGCTAAAAAAATGCCGGGGCATATTTCCTTGGGCACTCTAGTTAATTACTTATTCTGAGTGTTTCTACTCCATTCCTTGCAAAATGTGTTGTGCATTAATTCTGATTATGTACAAAAACCCACCTGCAAGGAAAAACTCTGAATCAGTAATGCTGATAAAATGAGCAGCCCTCCTGGGGCTGCACTGAGAAAGAGGATACTGGACAGAATTAGAATCTTGTAGCTAAGGCTATTCATAATGTCATTAACATAAAGGCAATTAAATGAGTTTTTAACCTACAACCCTTTATTGTTATTAATGAACATTAGAAAAACACAGGAGATAAAATTGGTAATTATCTCTGCACCAAGCTATGCAATAATGTGTTTAAATATAAAAACAAAACAAATGATTATTGTTAGTATTTTCAGTAGCAGAAACCCCAGGAGCAGCTCCGTCATATTTAATCACACGGGCCCACACCAAGAGGGTTAATTAAAAGAGGGCTTTACCTTCTATGTGCCTGGTTGTTCAGTTTAATATGGAATCAACCGACGTAAATGTAAATTTGCAAAATGTCCTAAGCAGTTGTTCCTGCCTGCGGGTTAGCCACCTCTACAGAAGCACAGCCTGGCTCCCTCCCCTTTAGGACAATGCTCTATGCTCCATGACCAAGTTTTTCTTTTCTTAAAAAATTACCACATGATGGTTTCAAAGCCCATTCCAGAAACAACTGTATAAATCCAGGCTCATTGCCTAAGCTTGCTGTTCAGTAAAAATAATTTAAGCATTTGAAAAAGACGTGTAGATTTAAAAAGTAATAGCAAATGCGATCTCAGCACTATGCTATATTCAAAGAGCCTCCAGTTTAATTTTTCTTTCTTTATGCAAACTGTAACAGCCTATAAATAAGCCATCTTAGGCAGAGCTTGTTTATGCGGACACAGCAGTTAATGGATGGTGAAATGCCCTGCATCTAATAATAGTTTCCACTAATTAATTCAGTTTGTATATCTTGCAATTGAAAATGTGAATATCACATCTCTTATTTTTTTTCCAAACTGGTTTTGTTTCCAAAGCCCATCTTTAAGTGATGCATACCTCTAATTTGTCTTTGCAATTGAGTGCAGGGCAAACAATACTACACAAATGTGATCCTTGGAAACAGATTTTTGAACAACTTCCATGTGGTAAAGCTTGTGCTTTTTGAATTCACTCTTTTTTTTTTAATACAACAAATCCCACTAAAGAAATCACTGTCTTTTTTTTAAAGGGCATTTTATAAAATAAAATAGCTTTAGCAAACCATTTACATTTTATTTGTATATTTACAAAGCAATTTTGAGAACTTTGGCAGACAATGAAATCAAAATGATGACAATCACATCTACTTTGATAGATCAACTTTAATGTCTTGCTACATACAGAGTTTCCCTGACCAATTGCAAATCCCTCAGGAGATGGGGAATTTGGCCAAGCAACACTATCAGAATTTAGATCTGGGAAATAAAGAGGAGCAATTGTCTTTTCTCAAATGTTGATTGTGCTACCCAAAGTTGTTGGGAATCAGAATCAAAGGCCAAGAATGAATCCCATATGGTCAGCTACCTGTCAGATACTTAGAGACAGAGGTGGAATCAAGTTATCCAGGAATGGGGTTGAAGAGGTACAAGGTGAGTCAGTCCCTCAACTCTCCCAATCTGCACTTTGGATACGCATGAGGCAATGAAGGGAAGCAGAGCAGCAGGCACTCCTACAATGTACCCTCTCCTTCCACGCCAATTCTGTGCATATTCTCCTGGATGGACAGAGAGGGAGAAATGCTGCAGACCAGCCAGTCTCTTCTACACAGACCTATGGCCAGGGTCTGGTAAATCCAGGGCCACAAGGCTTGTGACAGATAACCATTCTCATAAAAGGCTTTGTTATGCTTTCGCCACTGCCCTAAGCTGAGTTGAATCAGGGCACAACGTGCTTCCCTATGATCCAGAAAAATCAAGCTTGTAAGGCTCAGACCCTGGGCAGAGGCCTCACCAGGATGGGTCTTTATGTACGGAATATCCATCTGTGTGCTGGAATCATAGTTTTACACGTTACAGCAAGAAGTAGTGACTTTCTACTGTAAACTGAGAAAGATTTCTTTCAGCACACAGAGCTTTGGGGTGGGGGGGGTGGGGAGAGGGGAGAATTATTCATTAAAACCATTTGCATTTTCAAGTTCCATTATTCCTGATCCCTCAGAACATGCTGCCCGGCTGGTGCCTCTGCCATGTGGCAGACGCAAGCTCAAGGTCAACCTCCGGCTGTTAGCCAAACAATTGGGAACCACAGCACACTAAACTTCCCCCTTTCTTGTCACCCTCCCTGGCTATTAACCACCCCTAGGGCGCCCTCAGGGGCCGCAAATTTTCTCCTGGCGCCTTCTCTGACTTGTGAAAATTCTAGAGGCCTGTGAGGTGAATGAAGAGCAAGCACAGGGCCATATGCAGGGCCTTTGATGATCTGACATCAGACAGCTGAGGGAGGAGGTCCAGGGCTGGGTGGCTGCTGCATTGTGGACTCTTTGATTTGGCTCATTCTGACCGCCCTGCCAGTGGGCCAGCCAGAGAGAAGTTGGCCAAACAGCAGGACAATGGCACAGCCTTTCACAGCTGGAAAATCATTTCTTAAAGACCTGCAGGAGGCACCAGTTGGTCCTGTCAGCTGATATTTGATCTGGGGAGTGTGGAGCAGCTGATGCCCAAAGTAGGACTCTCAGGACCCAGTCCAACTGCAGGCTGCAGGCCTGGGGGCTGCTTGTTCACTCACCTTCCGGTCTGCACCAGGGGAAAAGAGCTGGGTGACATCTCCCTGCTCGCCCCTCTGTATGCAGAGAGAGACTGGGCTCCTCCAGCCCCCACACATCTTTCACAAAGCTCTCAGAAGCACAGACAATAAATATTATTTATAAGACAGATTATTTATAAGACAGGAAAGAATTATGTCAATTTAACATTCCAGATAATCAGGGAAATGGGAAAATTCTTTACAAATGGTCGTGTTTAGGCAATTTTGATGGACTATTTATCTGTGCCCAGGAGAATGATACCCAATCACTTAAAAGTAACAATCACTTTTTAAAAATTACTAATTGAACACAATTTGTATGAAGTCTGTGCAAATTGGTTTTAGTTAAATGGCTACAATTAAGAGTGATGAGTATTATATTTAGAGTGACCATATAGTTGGTCATCCAAGCTGTGATAATTTTTAGAGTGAAAGGGGCTATTAATAATCAACTCTGAAAATAGGCATAAACTGGCATTGTCCTAGGTAAACAGGGATTTCTGAGTCTTCCTATTGTTTTCATATCATCCTTTTAATACCTTTTTCAGACTGCAAAAATTAAAGACTGCAAAATTTATAGAGCTCAAATCCATTTTCTAAAATGTCCAGGTATCAGTCTGATCCCATTCTTAAAAAAAGTGACATTGTAAATATCAAGCCATACATCTAACCACCGCAGAACAGAATGAGACAAGCATAAGACTCACATCACCAGAATTTGGAAAGTGAACTGAAGTTGGAGTCAGAAAATGAATTAAATCTTAGCTGGGCTCCTACTGCTGCTCTGACTCTAGTATTACTGTTAATAGAGTACTATCAGTAAATACAGTAGAGTACCATTACCAACAATACTACTTTTACCCCTGCTGTTACTATTCCTAGTAAAGAAGCATTTTTCATTTTAGTCCTTTGAATTTTATTTATATTTCTACCACAGGAACACCATATAAATGTCTGGAAAGAGTAATCTTTCATGGCAATGGTGATGAAATCTCTCTTTCAGACAGAGTTTTCCTTTAGCAAATGCATGTGTGTAGGCCTGTGTATATGTGTTCACATGCAGGTGTACACATACACAAGTGCACACATCCATTTTTATTTTTATACAATACATACATAAATATATATTTATATATAATATAATCATATATATATATATATATATATATATATATATATATAAAATTTTTGTGCACCTTCCATGTGTCAGGCCCAGTGTTAATTACTATTAATATACATTAATATAAAGATACCAAAACTCAAAGTGCAATAGGAGAGATAGACAAGTAAATAAATACAATTAAAAAAAAGACAGGAAAAGTCTGTTTGAAGGATAAATGTGAATGGAAGAGGACAAGGTATCAGGGAAGGCTGTAATTGATCTGGGTCTTTAGAGATAAACACAAGTTAGTTACATGAGATAGAAGAGAGGGTGACTATGCCAGGCACAGTAGTGCACTTATAATCCCAGCTACTTGGAGGCTAAAGCACAAGGATCCTAAGTTTGAGGCCAGCCTGGGCAACTTAGTAAGATCCTGTCTAGAATCAAAATAAAAACAAAAAGGGCTGGGGATGTAGTTCAGTGGTAGAATGCCTGAGGCCCTGGGTTCAATTCCCGATACTTCATTAAAAAAAAAAATGGGGTCAATCTAGTCAGAGAAGAGTTTACACAGAGATATGAAAGGGTATGGTGTTTCAGAGAATGGTGGGAAGTTTAACATGCTGTAGTGTAGTGCAAGACACACAATGATAAGTGAAGGAAGATGGAGCTGATGAGAGCAGGAATAAATTTAGAATGGTCTCAAACATCATGTCTGAGAGTCTAAACGTTATTTTGCAGGCCATGGAGTCAAACTGGGCAGTGGATTATGACTGCAAATGGCTATATAAGGTTACCCTCATCAGTTACTTAAGAACATTATGTAGGAAAGTATTGCATGTATCACTAAAGCTACATTGTGTACCTCAGGGTTTCTCAGCCTATATTTAGGGCTGGATAATTCTTTGTCAGGTGAGAGGGGTGTATATTCTGTACATCAAAAATGTTTAGCACACAGGGGCATCTGTCTCCCTAGTTTGTAATAATCAAAAATGTCTCTAAACTTACCAAATATCTCCTGGGTAAGGGGCAAAGAAAATTGCCCTTGGTTGAAAACCACTGGTATACCTGTTGTGGTAGGTATTATGCCAGGAAATTTTTCCATAGATAATCAATTATAGAGTGGGTTAGGAGAAACGAAAACAGTTGCACATAATCTGCAAAGATTGGGACAGATTGCTCTTCTAGAAGAATTCCATAATTGTTTTCTGTCAAGCAATCAGTACATCTCAGATGTACTCAGTCTTTTGACTACATAATTAGAAGGCCTTATTCTGGATGTCATTAGCCCGGGGACGTAGGATATCAGTGCATCAACTCAAAGACCATTTGCTCTGGTTTAAATATGGTTATTCTCCCCAAAGGATCCACTGTGATTGAAGGCTTTGTCTACAATGTGGCTTTATTGCGTAGTGGGACCTAGTGGGAAGTTCTTAGCACATTTGGGGCATGCGTTTAGAAGGTAGTTCTGGGACTCCTAGGTAGTTCTCATGAAAAGCCCAAGTCTGGCCCCATTCTCTGTCCTTTTACTCCTGGTTGGAGATGCAATCTCTTGCTCTCTCATACGTGGCCACCATTATTATTGGTACCATAAGGTGATACACCATGTCTGCACTGTGCCCTTTGGACCTTCAGCCTCCCAAACTGTGAGCTAAACCACCCTTTTCTTATCATAAGTTAGCTGCACCAGCCATTTTGTTGCAGTAACACAAAGCTGAGTAATACACCATCCTTTAGCTGACAGTAGTAGGTAGGTAAAATCTGGTCTATTTTGGCACTAAGCAGAGGAACATTGGTTATCGTGGGTGATTTTTAGGCAGGAAAATACCAAGATTAAATCTATTCTCAGGAAAATAACAGTGAGTATGAGTCATATATATGGGTATGAGCAGAAATAAGGGGTTGGCCTAGGGCGTGCAGTAAGGAGGTTGTTCCTATACTAAAGGCAAGAACAGTTAGAAGCTTGACTGAGGAAGTGACAATAGGAATGAAAAGAATGGGGCCACCTCAAGGGACAGTTACAGAGTACAATTGGCAGAATTTACTGGCCAATTAGGTATGAAATGAGAAATGAGGGACTGAGTGATGAGCATGTCTACATGTTTCTGACCTTGGAGACTAATTGCACACAAATGGTACCGACCGTCAGGAATACAAAAGGGGAGGTTCAGTGGGATCCCTTTTGCTTTTTTTTTTAAATCTATACTAAAATAACTTTCTAAATCATTCTAAGATTATCCATTATAATTACAATTAATGAATAAATTCAGAGCCATTACAATCACAATTAATTCCTATTGACCTCACAATTTCCCATATTAATTTATTTAAGAATAAAGAAATAGAATATTTGTGTCTTGCCCTCTAGAGATTCTGATCAAATAGAAGAGAGAAGACACACATATATATATTTAAAAGTCAGATTATAAAACAAAATAAGACTATCAAAGATGGTCGAAATAAGTGCCAAGTGTGTTTTTGGCAATGAGTTCCATGAATTCAGGCAAGGGCAAGAGCAGTAACACATCTGGAGATGAATCAGATGGCGCTGCACCTTAAAGGACACATACAAGTTGACCTTGAAAGAATACGCAGTGTGTTCTGTCCTTTAGAACAGAGCTCTCAAAATAAGGTCTGAGGGCATCTAAGGATCCTCTAGACTATTTCAGGGAAATTTGTGAGGTCAAAACTATTTTCAAGTAATATCAACATGTTATTTTCCTGTTTCTCTTTTGTTCTCTCATACCTTTACAGAGGAGTTGTTCAGAGACTACATGATAACCGACGATGTCAATACTCTGATGGCAGTGGGATGTGTCCTTATATATTTTAGTAGTTCCTTCTCATCCATGTTTTTGCTTTCCAATTGTTTCAGTTACCTATGGTGATCTGAAAATACTAAAAGGAAAAAATTCCAGGAATAAGCAATCTAGAGTTGTAAATGGCACACCGTTCTGAGTTGTGAAATCTTGTGTCATTCCACTATGTTGTACCCAGGATGTGAATTATCCCTTTGTGCAGTGTATCCACTGAATACACCACTCACCCATTAGTCACTTAGTAGCCATTTAGGTTATCAGATGGATTGTGATAATATTTAGGTGCTTGTCTTCAAGTAATCTTTATTTTACTTAATGAGGACCCCCAATGCAAGAGCAGTGAAGCCTACAATTCAGATATGCCAAAGATAAGCTGTGAAGTACTTCTTGTAAATGAAGGGATGAAAGTTCTTCACTTAATAAGGAAAGGGGGAAAAATCATATGCTGAGGTTGCTAAGGTCCACAGTGAGAACGAATCTTCTATCCATGAAGTTGTAATGAAGGAAAAAGAAATCCATGCTAGGTTTGCTG
Organism: Urocitellus parryii; assembly: GCF_045843805.1. Classification (NCBI taxonomy): domain Eukaryota; kingdom Metazoa; phylum Chordata; class Mammalia; order Rodentia; family Sciuridae; genus Urocitellus; species Urocitellus parryii. The sequence continues at coordinate 71,285,229 of NC_135541.1, forward strand.
TTGCACCTCAAACTGAAAAAGCTGTGGCCACAGTGCATGATACATGCTTAGTTAAGATAAAAAGGCATTAAATTATAGGTCTGGTACTATCTGAGGATTCAGACATCCACTGGGGGCTTGGGATATATCACCCATGGATAATGGGGAGAAGGGATATTGAGTTTTCAAGTTTTCTGAGTTTTAATTTCTAATATGGTAAATTATTTTTATATAATATCTTATTATATCATATAAAAATAATTTACCATATTAGTTATATTAGTCCTGGCTAACCACATGGTTTTCCTTTCCATTTCTGATATATATATATAATATATATATCCCACAAAAATCCACAGAGAGTTCTTGGAGACCAGAAGTTTGAGAGCCACTTCCTTAGACAGACTACTAACAGCTATGTTTGACTCTGACTGACCAAGTTGTCACATGTCACATCAGTAAACCACTGCCTGGCCCTAGACCTTTGCATCCTGTTGGCTCAAAGGCTGGTCTGTTGCTGGCAACTTAGTTTCTGTATAGATCTAACACCACTCTTCTGTCTCCTACTTTAATGGAAAATGATTTTGCTCAATGTTTCCTCAGTTTTGTATCTCCTTAATATGAACTGCTATCCTAGGCTTCAGACGTTGGTCAGAAACACAGCTCATGCTCTTTGCAATCCTACATATGAACATATATTAATATTTTGAAAGTATCTAAATTAGCCACATGGTGGCATACACCTATAATCCTAGAGACTCAGGAGACTGAGGCAGGAGGATTGGAAGTTCAAAATCAGCCTCAACAACTTAGTGAGACTCTTTCTCTAAATAAAAATAAATAAGTAAATAAATAAAGGCTGGGGGTGTGGCTTAGTGGTTCAATCCCTGGTACCAAAAAATTTTTAAAAAATAATAATAAATAAACAAAAGAAGTTCTAAATTAAACCATGTCCTATTAAACTTGTTTAATGCACAAAAGTTACTAGTATTGTTGCTACAGTTAATATTATACTATTTACATTAGTGAGAATCTGAGGGTTGTAAATTTTCAAAGTGCTTGTCTATATGAAAATATGATTATTTCATCTTCAATCTTGAATAATAATTTTGTTTACAAAGCAAATAATACATTTCTAGTTGCTGCTTGGGTGATGGGCGAAGTGATTTTTGTTCCTGTTCACACGCTGGTAGATAGGTTTTCACTTCTTGCTTCGTGTGGAGAGTCCAGTCCCAGTTTCCTACCACAGGCAGGGGGTGAAGGAAGCCTATTCTCAAGTTGGTGTTCAGATTCCAACTCTGGTGGCCTATTTACTCTCAGCTTCCTGTGGTCTGTGTGGCTTCAGTCCTGGCTAACCACATGGTTTTCCTTTCCATTTTTGATCCATAAATATTTTCCATTTTTGTCTTGGATCATAGCTTTGTGTTTACAATACGTATATATGAATTAAATATTTTATCCATCATTCCCAGTGTTTGGAGAATAGTGATGTCTCTGCATGTGTTTAGCCCACCATCTTGAACTGTAGGTCAGAGCCCATATCCTCATAATGGAGCCAAGGGATATATTTGACAAAGCCAGAAATACCAAATCTTTTTGAAGTAACAAAGTAGGCCAAATATGCAAAGCATTAATTTAGATTTTGTTAAAGATCCTAAATTAGAACTGTGCAAAGCTGAACTTGGATTGGTTATTGCAAATTAAACAGAACTATTTCATTTAAGTTTATGGTCATGTAGGTTAATTAAAAATTTCTCTTTGGAAATATAGCCCCCTAGACTCTATGTAATTTAATAGGTTCTATATTCATGAAGAGTGAGAATGGCAGTTTCAATATTTAATTCTTGTTTCATAAACTTGGAAGGTTAAAAACACATCCTTCCCAAGTTGTAAATGCACTTTATGTTGGAAACAACTCACTAAAGGAAACTTGGAGTTGCTAGGTAACTTGGCGCCTGTGGAAAGCTTCTGATAAAATGTATTTAAATCAGATTTCCTGGAGCAGATGGGCAAACTGAAGTGGAAAATAAATTCAAATGATCTGATACTGGCTTTTCATGCCAAAAGTAAAATCTCCTTGCAATCAAAGCTCACCCAGATCTTCTTACTGGGCTAGGGTGAAGGTGGCCTTGCTGCAGAGAGCATCACATCTTATTCTCCACAACATGAAGCCATCTGAGCTTTGGGAGCTGAATTACTTTCCAGCAGCTGAGGAAAAACCATGAAGAATGAACACGGCACCAAGGAGGAAGCAACTTTGAATGTGTCTGCTTTCTTTGCCTCCTCCCTAGGTACAATCCTTTCCTATAAGTTAATGGACCTGGTTGAGGTGTTCTTATCTTTAGTTCTTCCAGATCTTAATGGAAAAAAGGCCCAGGGAGGCTGGGATGTGGCCCAGTGGTAGGATGTGTGTTTAACATGGATGAAGCTCTGGGCTCAATCCCCAACATTAAAACAGTGTTTTAAAAATCGGATTATCAAAGTGGGGTTGAGCTTTTGGGAAGTGAATCAGCTAAGCCAGAAAACTCTACTTTTCAATGGCTTGGGTCAGAAGCTCTTAGAAAACCAAAAGGCTGTGGATTTATATAAGGAATGTACATAGTATAAATATCACCAATAATTGAATTGCTACTATCTGAGATTACAAAGGTGGAGAACGAATAGAAGCTTCTGGTTATTTCTCAATACCCTTTGTTTGTGCCCAGAAGTATTGGGGCAGGTGATGCAAGTTCAGGGGTTATACATAATCCTCTATGAAGAATTCTTCAGGAATCCTTTTCTGAAGGACAATCTTCAGTCACCCTATAACCCACAAAAGTCCCTTCTTTACACAATTCTTTGTTACCTTTTAGTGCAGATGAATTTGCACAAAATGATTCAAAAGGAATTTTAGTGGTGCATGGTAGCACGTGCCTGTAGTCCCAGTTACTCTAGAGGCTGAAACAGGAGGATCTCTTGAGCCCTGGTGTTTGAGATGTGATTAGGCAACATAGAGAGACCCTGTCTCAAACAGAATGTGGTAGTTAACTTATCAGTTCAGGAACAAGGAACCAAGGATGCCCAAATTCCTGGAAATGATGTACCAGAGAAGCATTAGCACATCTCTGATGGTATGCATGGAAAACAGATTAAATAAGAAAGAAGTGATTCCAAAACTCCAGCCCATGTGTTTCTTCTTACTCCACTAAGGGAAGTTTCACCATGAACATAAGCAAAGGGCATTCCAGAAAGAGAAGGCAGCAATGGAAGCAGGTATGAACAAGAAGGCAGGCAAGGGGACTGCAATAGGGAAATGGCTCACCCTCAGTGGTTGCTACCTGGCAGGAACTGTAATAGGCTCTTCACACACATTATTTCACTTAATGATCACAGACAACCTAAGCAGAGGCTATTCTTGTTTATATTTTATAGGTAAGAAAACTGAGGCCCTAATGTGCCTAGTAACGTAAAAGGGGTCACCTAGCTAAAGAGTATCAGAGCCATGATTCAGAAGAAAGGTCTGCCTGACTTCATAACTTTGGACAGTTTCTCAGGAGACTCAGGGACCTTGGGAGGGAGTAGAATAGTAGTCACTCTCATATACTGTTAATGGAGTGTAAATTGGTTCAAATTTTAGCAATATGTGTAAAACATTAAGTGTACACACCATCAAATTCAGCAAAATCATCTTTATAATAGGGAAAATTGGAAACAATTTATGCATTTCATTACTAGTGGACTGGTTGATAATTTCTGGTAAAACCATACAACCAAATACTACACACTCATTAAAAAGAATGGGCTAAGTTTATATAGACAAAAGAAAAGGTATTATCAATATTATTTGAAAGTTAAGTTGCAAAAATAATTGCATAAGTGCATGTATTTGTGAGTTGTACAGAGTGAGTACAATCTTCTTTGAGAAAAGGAAATGCCTAGGATCATACATAATTTGATGTTATAAACAGTGAAACTCTAGGAAGAGGGATGGAGTGGTTGATAATAGAGCGGGAAGGAAAATTTTACTTTTCACTTTGTACCATTCTAATCTGACTTTTTCCTAATAAGCAAGTATTACTTTCATAATAAAAGAAAAATATAAAGAAGGCCCTTTGAACTTGAAAAATAAATGGAAGGGTTTTATAATATAAAAATGAAGTGGGTCAGGATCTGCTGGCAAATAAAGGGAAGGCCGATGATGATTAAGGAGCTAATGATTGCCGAAGGTCATTTATGTCTTCATGCTAATTGCCAAGGCAAATTCACAAAGAGCTTGGCACTGGAGAGAGTGCACCTTGAAGGCAGAAGACCAAAAATAAAATTCTTCATGATATTTTGGATAACTTGTTAAACCAATGCCCAAATGCTTTGATATCTTCCCAGCCCTATTCAGTGCCTGGAATCTTCAACATAATTGTCCAGTTTACACCAGGTATGACCATAAGGAAACCTCAGAAGCAGCCAGGTAGGAATATGTTTTAGTCAGCTCTTTTTGCTGTTATGACTAAAGGATCCAACCAGAACAACTGTTGAGGAGGAAAGGTTTATTTAGGGGCTCACGATTCACAGTTTCAGAGGTCTCAATCCATAAGGTAGGCTCCATTCCTTGAGGTTCGAGGTGAGGCAGAATATCACCTGGAGTGTGGCAGAGGGAAACATGTCACATGATGATCAGAAAGCAGAGAGAGGTCATCACTTGAGATACAAATATATATCCAATGCTAACGAAGAGAAGAAGAGAGAGAACCCAAATTACTAGCATACGGGATGAAAAAGGCAATATCACAACAGACACTTCAGAAATACAGAAGATAATCAGAAATTACTTTGAATCCTTATACTCCAATAAAATAGAAGATAGTGAAGGCATAGATAAATTCCTTGAGTCCTATGATCTGCCCAGATTGACCCAGGAGGATATAGACAACCTAAACAGACCAATAACAATAGAGGAAATAGAAGAAACCATCAAAAGACTACCAACTAAGAAAAGCCCAGGACCGGATGGGTTTACAGCAGAGTTTTACAAAACCTTTAAAGAGGAACTAACACCAATACTTTTCAAGCTATTTCAGGAAATAGAAAAAGAGGGAGAACTTCCAAATTCATTCTACGAGGCCAACATCACCCTGATTCCGAAACCAGACAAAGACAATTCAAAGAAGGAAAACTACAGACCAATATCTCTAATGAACCTTGACGCAAAAATCCTCAATAAAATTCTGGCGAATCGGATTCAAATACATATCAAAAAAATTATACATCATGATCAAGTAGGATTCATCCCTGGGATGCAAGGCTGGTTTAATATACGGAAATCAATAAATGTTATTCACCACATCAATAGACTTAAAAATAAGAACCATATGATCATCTCAATAGATGCAGAAAAAGCATTCGACAAAGTACAGCATCCCTTTATGTTCAAAACGCTAGAAAAATTAGGGATAACAGGATCATACCTCAACATTGTAAAAGCAATCTATGATAAGCCACAGGCCAGCATCATTCTGAATGGAGAAAAATTGAAGGCATTCCCTCTAAGATCTGGTACAAGACAGGGATGCCCTCTCTCACCACTTCTGTTCAACATAGTCCTCGAAACACTGGCTAGAGCAATTAGACAGACAAAAGAAATTAAAGGCATAAAAATAGGAAAAGAAGAACTTAAATTATCACTATTTGCAGATGATATGATTCTATACCTAGCAGACCCAAAAGGGTCTACAAAGAAGCTATTAGAGCTAATAAATGAATTCAGCAAAGTGGCAGGATATAAGATCAACACGCATAAATCAAAGGCATTCCTGTATATCAGCGACAAATCCTCTGAAACGGAAATGAGGACAACTACTCCATTCACAGTATCCCCCCAAAAAATAAAATACTTGGGAATCAACCTAACAAAAGAGGTGAAAGATTTATACAATGAAAATTACAGAACCCTAAAGAAAGACATAGAAGAAGACCTTAGAAGATGGAAAAATATACCCTGCTCATGGATAGGCAGAACTAACATCATCAAAATGGCGATATTACCAAAAGTTCTCTATAAGTTCAATGCAATGCCAATCAAAATCCCAACAGCATATCTTGTAGAAATAGATAAAAGAATCATGAAATTCATATGGAATAATAAAAGACCCAGAATAGCAAAAACAATACTAAGCAGGAAGTGTGAATCAGGCGGTATAGCGATACCAGACTTCAAACTATACTACAGAGCAATAGTAACAAAAACAGCATGGTACTGGTACCAAAACAGGCGGGTGGACCAATGGTACAGAATAGAGGACACAGTAACCAATCCACAAAACTACAACTATCTTATATTTGATAAAGGGGCTAAAAGCATGCAATGGAGGAAGGATAGCATCTTCAACAAATGGTGCTGGGAAAACTGGAAATCCATTTGCACCAAAATGAATCTGAATCCCTATCTCTCGCCGTGCACAAAAGTTAACTCAAAATGGATCAAGGAGCTTGATATTAAATCAGAGACATGGCATCTGATAGAAGAAAAAGTTGGTTATGATCTACACGCTGTGGGATCGGGCTCCAAATTCCTCAATAGGACACCCATAGCGCTAGAGTTAACAAATAGAATCAACAAATGGGACTTACTCAAACTAAAAAGTTTTTTCTCAGCAAAAGAAACAATAAGAGAGATAAACAGGGAGCCTACATCCTGGGAACAAATCTTTACTCCACACACTTCAGATAGAGCCCTAATAACCAGAATATACAAAGAACTCAAAAAATTAGACAATAAGATAACAAATAACCCAATCAATAAATGGGCCAAGGACCTGAACAGACACTTCTCAGAGGAGGACATACAATCAATCAACAAGTACATGAAAAAATGCTCACCATCGATAGCAGTCAGAGAAATGCAAATCAAAACTACCCTAAGATACCATCTCACTCCAGTAAGACTGGCAGCCATTAGGAAATCAAACAACAATAAGTGCTGGAGAGGATGGGGGGAAAAGGGCACTCTTGTTCATTGCTGGTGGGACTGCAAATTGGTGCAGCCAATTTGGAAAGCAGTATGGAGATTTCTCGGAAAGCTGGGAATGGAACCACCATTTGACCCAGCTATTCCCCTTCTTGGTCTATTCCCTAAAGCCCTAACAAGAGCATGCTACAGGGACACTGCTACATCGATGTTCATAGCAGCTCAATTCACGATAGCAAGACTGTGGAACCAGCCTAGATGCCCTTCAATAGATGAATGCATAAAAAAAATGTGGCATTTATATACAATGGAGTATTATTCTGCATTAAAAAATGACAAAATCATAGAATTTGGAGGGAAATGGATGGCATTAGAGCAGATTATGCTAAGTGAAGCTAGTCAATCTTTAAAAAACAAATACCAAATGACTCCTTTGATATAAGGGGAGTTAACAAGGACAGGGTAGGGACGAAGAGCTTGAGAAGAATATTTACATTAAACAGGGATGAGAGGTGGGAGGGAAAGGGAGTGAGAAGGGAAATTGCATGGAAATGGAAGGCGATCCTCAGGGTTATACAAAATGTCATATAAGAGGAAAGGAGGGGTAAGACAAGATAATACAAATGGAAGAAATGATTTACAGTAGAAGGGGTAGAGAGAGAAAAGGGGAGGGGAGGGGAGGGGAGGGGAGGGGGAATAGTAGAGAATAGGACAGACAGCAGAATACATCAGACACTAGAAAGGCAATATGTCAATCAATGGAAGGGTAACTGATGTGATACAGCAATCTGTATACGGGGTAAAAGCGGGAGTTCATAATCCACTTGAATCAAACCGTGTAATATGATGTATTAAGAACTATGTAATGTTATGAACGACCAATAAAAAAAAACAAAAAAACAAATATATATCCAAAAGCCACGTCCCCACAATGAACCACTTTCTCCAGCCCACCCCACTTGTCTCCAGCCACCACTCAGTTAATTCCATCGGATTAGTTCACTGATTAGGTGAAGGTTACAACTCAATCATTTCTTGTCCAAACCTTCTTTCAATGTCTCACATGTGAGCTTTTGGAGGACACCTCACATTGGGACCATAACAGAAAAAAACTATTTTTCTCCTAAAATAAATTGGCTGCAGCAAAACATTCTGTTCTCAGAATGCACAGGGTCATCAGTGACAGCTGTAGCCCTTTCTGCATGGAAATATTTTTCCTTCTGATGTGGAGGCAGATTGCATTTGCCTGGCTAATCCGGCCATACACTGGAGAAATGAGAAAAGGCCCAAGCTACCCATATGTGCTATAGATTCCAAAAGGAGATGATCCTACCAGCAAGTTTTTTTGCCACTTCTTTTTCTGATAATGTCAACATGGCCATTATTGCTTGATTACTTCTTTTTGCTTGAAAACTAAAAGGCATTTTTGCTGAACAAGTATCTGCGAGGCCTCAGAAATCTTGGGGCAATTTTTTGCAGAAGATTGAAGGCTTTTCACAGAACTTTCCTTAAAATCTTTGTGTTGTATAGAAGGGGTTTATCTGTTTTCTCTTTCCTATTATTCTTTTGTTCTAATTAGGTTTCCTTTAGTTTTTAAAAGCTGTTGTTTGTACTCCCCCATAAGAGTAATAAAACGTAATGTTGATTAGGCCTTATTAAGTGCCAGGCCTGATTTCAAGCATTTTTTAAAAACTTTTTTAGTTGTTGATAGAACTTTATATTATTTATTTATATGTGGTGCTGGGAATTGAACCCAGGATTTCAAGCATTTTGTATCAATTGTTTCATTATGAATCTATGAAGTAGGTACTGTCATTAACTTCATTTGATAAATGAGAGAACTGAAGAGTAAGGAGGTTAAAAGGGACTTACCTATGCAGTAGAGCCATGATTCAAAGAGGCCACATCTCACTCCAAATGTTTTCTTAACCATGTACTACTCTGAATCACAGAAAAAAAAATGGCAATTTTTTTGGTTGGAGGCAGCAGGATGGAATTCTATCTAAACCAAGAGAATCCCTACACTCTCAGAAATCTGAGTGATCTCTTTCCTGTCCTTCACTCCAGTTCGCCCCTAGATGCCATCTCCATTCAGTCATTTCCAAAGTTGAAAATATCCTATTATATCTAATTATACAAAATACATAACTTAACACTTATAATCAAGACTGGCTCCCCATGCTTTGAAAGTATCTCAGACAGTAATTAGGCTTCATCTCATACCCTTTCAACTGCCTTTTATGCCAACCTTGCAGTAGAAACCAGCTATACCCAGGAATAATCAGATAAAAGCCTTGCCTCAACTGGACCAGGAATCCATTTTGCTATCTAGTCTGAACTTTTCCAGTAACCTGAATAGATGTCTACAGAATATTGCAAACCTGGATCTTCAAGGGAAATAACACCCTTTAAGATAACCTTTCACTAATAAGAATAGAACCAGGTGGGTAGGGTTGTCCTCTTTGGGTAGAAGATTCTGCAACACATTCACAGCTATGACCAGCTCAATAATGTCCATCTTTATAGGTTTTTCTCTGTAAGGAAGTTTGGAGATGAGATACATGATTGGACCTATGAAGACATACATAAAGGATGAGGATTTTATAAATCTTGTATTAAAGCTCATGAGTATCAACCACAGTGAATCAATAGAGAATCAATAACCAAAGATGACTTGTCTTCTGGGTGTCAATAAACCTCTCTGTGATCATTCCAGTACTTGTGTAATTGGCTCATAAATCATGTGGCCATGGTTACAGGGATGGAGACCAAGCATGAACACATCAGTATTGACTCCCTCTCACCAAATCTGGTGTAGCTGCCACTATTCCTGAAAGCAATTCCTGCCAGCAATACAGACTGCCATGGTTAAGGCACTATCCTTGAGGACACTAGCTAGGCATTTGGTGGCAAGTTGGTTACATCAGGCCCAATTCCACTACTGGAGTTGACTCCTGCTTTGAATCTGGCTTTGCCTTTCCTGACCATGCTGCTGTAGCAAGCACTGCTCTCTGAGCACTTACAGAATGTCTTCCTATTGACATGGGATCCCACACAACTTTGCCTCAGATTAAGGGACCTATTTGATGGCAAAGGGGGTGTGACAACGCTCACACTACCATGGGATTTTTTGGTCTTACACTGTATTTGCTAGGAGAGACAGTCAGCCTAGTAGAATGATGGAAGGTAGCTAAGGTGCCAACTTAGCTAAACACTCTGTGGAGCTGAAATGCATCCTCCATCATAAAGTATATCACATACCAATCAGAATAGATTCCCTAATAGCTGTACTATGTGTGTCTAGGAATCAACAGGTAGAAATAGAAATCGGTCCCTTTCACCATCATTTTCAATGATCAATTGTGAAATTTTATTCAGGCCATTGACTCTGATTACTATGAGAAACTTAGTTTGTTACTACAAAATGGAAGTAATAGGGCAGAAGGGAGTATGTCCAGAACATATGGATTCAGTGGACATCTCTTGGGGATATCTCCAGGACCCCGTGATAACTGTAAACAGGCAACTTCAGTGACTTCCATCCAAAAGGTCTGAAGAAACCCAGATTCTTTGGTGATGAAGGTCTTAGTCCCTCTTAGATCTGACTCCTGGGTTGCTGGAAAGCAACCTAGATCAGTTGAGGTATTGGCAAAGGGTGAGGAAAATCTAGAGAGAGTTGTGAAAGATGAAGATGGCACATATCAATTTTTGGTGTTGGGACATTTTTGTAGCAATGGATACTGGACCTCATTACTTTAATTTTCCTATATTAAATCTTGATGCCTCTATGAAGAAAAGTAAATCAGAGAAAGGAGATAGAGGATAGTAGGGTTGGGTGACTATTTTTAAAAAGTTGTCAAGGAAGTCACTTGGGTATATGAAACAAGAACATCCCAAAGAGACAAAGCAGCAATTTCAGAGATTCTGGGACATGAATGGTATATTGAGGAGGCTCATGTGGCTGGAGGGACATGCAAAAGAGAGTGGTGAGGAGAGATGATCAGGATAGTAACTGGGGCCCAGACCAGGAAGGGCTTTGTAGAACTTTGGCTCTCCTTTTGTATAGGATAGGGAACCATCTGCAACTTCTGAGAAAATAATACAACATGTTTTTATGACATAATGTGTAGAGCTCCCTACTATCTAAGGATGGGTACAGAAAGATCAGTGAAGAGACCACTGCAGGAGAGTATTTTGATCTCATTTCTGATGGATTTTCTGGATACATAGAGCAAAGGTGTGGTGTCACTGGATATAAGGTCTTAGATGATAGGTGCAATTACTGTTCTTTAGGACTGACTTTAAACTACTCCTGAGGGGGAATTTTTAAAAAAGGAAATTTTCTACATCTTACAAATCTTTCATAAAGCATAATACAGCCCAATAGATCTAGTGGTGAAATCTATGATTTTCTGACTTAAACATCCACTCGGGCTTTGCTAAGAAGTCATGGAAAACATGTCTCTGTGTTGAAAAACCACAAGTGGTTTCCAAGATCTGGCCTAGCATGAGGGGTGGTAGCACATGCCTGTAATACCAGTGGCTTAGGAGGCTGAAGCAGGAAGATGGAGAGTTCAAAGCCAGTCTCAGCAACTTAGCAAGACCTTGTCTCTAAATAAAATATTTGAAAAGGGCTGAAGATGTGGCTCAGTGGCTAAATGCCCCTGGGTTCAATACCTGGTACAAAAAAAAAAAAAAGATCGGGCCCTTCACACAGATTCCATGACCATGTGCCAAAATTGTGCTCCTTACTACATATTTGTCTTCTCTTTTAATTCTCTCAATGACCCAGGAAGATGGAGCTATTCTCTACAAGTTTATAGATGAAGAAACAGAGGGTAGAGGGAGGGAGACTGAATAAATTGCCAGTGGTCATTAGGGAAAAAGGGACAGAGCCCTGGTGTTTTTTTTTTTTTTTTTTTTTTTTTTTAAAGAGAGAGTGAGAGAGGAGAGAGAGAGAGAGAGAGAGAGAGAGAGAATTTTTAATATTTATTTTTTAGTTCTCGGCGGACACAACATCTTTGTTGGTATGTGGTGCTGAGGATCGAACCCGGGCCGCACACGTGCCAGACGAGCGCGCTACCGCTTGAGCCACATCCCCAGCCCAGAGCCCTGGTTTTGAACCAAAAGCGGATTCCAGAGTTCATGCTCAACAACTCTAAATCCCAACTACTTACCATCCAGAAGTCAGGGAAACACCCATGTTCTTTGATGGTCTAATCTTATTTTTATGATCTCTCAGATTCTTCTAACAAGGAAAAATAATCAACATTAACAGGAAAATCTAATGTTTTTTTTTAAAAAAAAACATTTGCCTATAAGAAAATAATTAAGAGTGATTTATTCATTAATTAAGACACCCTAAGTTAGGATGATCATTTAGTCTAATAACAAGGGTGGGTGGGCATTTATTCTGATTTCCTTTGATGATGTCTGCTGCAGTTTTCCTGCTGTGTGACTATTTTCCCCAGAAAGTCATAGTACTGCCTTATTCCTACTTTAAAAAATCATTAGTGTAGTTGCATCACAGAAGAAAGAAAAAAACCAGATGTGTGATCTGCCCATGAAATAGAGTTGTTTGCCCCACATGAGCTCAGCCCTTTTCTTGTGCTGGCTGTGAGCCTGTACTCATGCTGCGGTAGAGAAGCTCATTACTGCTCACAGTAACCAGGAAATAGGGCTGGGCAAAAGAGAGAAAGGCCCGGAGTGTTCCCACAAAATTGAACCCTGAAAAGTCTGGGCATCTACTAGCGTCATTTAGCAGCCACTTTCTTGGGTTTTTAAATGAAATTGCAGGGCTAAAGGAGGTTATTCTGGTGAACTGGAGCATTGCCCAGCATTTGCCAGTGGATAGAAGCATCATGGGATTGGTGGTGATGTCAAATAACGGGTGCATAAGTAGCAGATACTCATTTGTCCAGCTTGTTAGTACTCAGTTTTGAACTGAACCTGTGGCTCTCCTAGAAGCATAATGAAGTATCTGCAATTCAGAAATTCTTTCAAGCTTTGGGCACTGCACCTCCCCTTCCTGTTTCCCTTCCATGTCGATCTTCTTGGCTGTCCTCACTGTTTGCTTCTAAGAACTTCTGCCACTGGAGTTGGTGTGCCCTGTCTAAATGGCATTTCATGGATTTCCCCAGGTGCCCCGCATCCATGCCTAGATTAACGTGTCAGTGGCATATGGTGCAAATGGCCTGTCGTTCAGCCTCAGAATCAGTTTAAAATATCTGCCAGGCTGCTGACTGCTTGGCATAATGCCTACGGCCCCAGTGTTTGAGGAAGGAGAGCAACATTGTCTGAAAATTATTTAGAGTGAATTTTCTTGTGTAAAAGCCAGAATCTGGCTTCCTGCCTTTCTCCATTTCCCTCTCTTTCTCTTTCCTTTGGTATCTGAGTTAAAGAAAGAAGCACACATCCTGAGGCTGAGTGCGGAGAACCAAAGGTAATTTTGAGAATGGCTTTTCTTGCATTTGTTTCTTCAATTTGTGTCCCAATTCTTGCTCTTTTCCCATAAAGAAAAGAGCCTAGCTTGTGCTTTTCAAACACTTTGGCATTTGATCCCCTTAGAAGCCTCTGTGGAGTGATTAACTCCATTCTGCTGACAAGAAAACTGAGGCTCAGAGATTCAAGTGTGACCAAAGTATACTGTAAGGAAGTGGCACAATAACCATTCAAACCCAGGTCCATCTGACTGCACAGACTAAATTATTTTCACTCAGTTAAGTCCACACTCTGACCACTGTCTGAACAGATACTGTGTATATATCAAGTATCTCCAGGGAGGGAGAGAGATTTTTACTGCAGTTCAATGGGCAAAGCTCACAGCAGCCTGTATCCCTGTAGGTACTGCGAGCAAGTGCCCTTGGATTCTTCTTGTTCAAACTCCTCACCCTGCACTTCTCTTAGTGTATTTAATGGTGGGTCATTTTTACTGTTTAGTTGCCTGAAGAGTTTCTTCCTCCTAAATCCACGCTCTAGAGCCGATCCTGCTGTCCCCGGGATGAAGCTTCCTTGGTGGGTGATGACCTCAAGACTGGAGGCAGTTGACCTGCAGGCAGAGAAGAGGGATGTCAGAGGTTCTTCAGCTCAACTTGGATTGATGAACCAGAATAATCCTGGCAGCAGGACTCATGGAATCGGCCTCAACTGGCAATCTTTTTCCAGAACTGCTCTTTCTCAATTTTTTGTGTTTGAGGAAAAGCATGTTTGCCAACTTCTCACTTACAACCTCTTTTTTTCGAAGTATCCTAAAAACACTCTAATCTATTGCCCAGATGAGTGGTCTCCACAGCACCCAATGGTTATCATTGGGTGGACTGCACTCCACCATTATGCTCTACTATACAAGAATCTTTTACTTGAAATGCCCCTCCAATTCCGTAGTCTTTCAGGAAAATTCTGTATCTGCTTCAAGCTCCTGTTTAATCTGTCTCCTCCAAGAAATCTGCTGCAAACTGGTCTACCCTCCCAGCATCTTCTTTATTTCGTATTCCTTACAGTGATAAGTATAGTTGTTGGTTAAAATTTTATAATTGTTTATTTGAATTGCTTATTTGAACAGGTATAGGGCCTGTTATCATTTGAATAGGATATGTCCCCAAAAAAACACATGTGTGAGACAATGCAAGAATGTTCAGAGGTGAAATGCTTAGAACCATAACCTAATCAATGGATTAATCCACTGAAGGATTAATAATTTGAAAGGACTACTGTACTGGTTACTAACTATAGGCAGGTAGGGTGAGGCTGGAGGAAGTAGGTGGGGTGGCGCATGCCCTTGGGGAGCATATTTTGTCCCTCCTACTTCCCCCCACCCGTACTCTCCTTCCAGGCTACTGTGAGCTGGGCAGCGTTCCTCCATCAAGCCCTTCTGCCATGATGTTCTGTCTCACCTCAAGCCAAGAACCTAGGAGTTGGCTGACTATGAACCTCTGAAATTGCACCCAAATAAACTTTTCCTCCTCTAAATTGTTCTTGTCATGCATTTTGGTCACAGCAACATAAAGCTGACTAATTCATGGCCCAACATTTAAATGTACATTGGGGATACAAGTAATTGAAATGAGGAATAAATCATCCTCTTGTCCCAGCTGCCCAGTTCCATCTCAGAAGCACTCTGTTCCTTTTGCCTCCTTCTGAGGCTTCCAAAGATGTCTTTATATGTATACATCAACAATATTTAAGAGTAATTGCTAATATATACTAGCAATTATGTTAAAGGTACTATACTAAGCACTTTATACATATTATTTCAATTGAATCATCCCAACAACATAATGAGATGGGTACTCACATGATGCATATTTTATAAAGGAGGAAACAGAGACTCAGAAACTTTAGGAATTTACCCATGATCATACAGCTACAATGTAACAGAGTTGGGAATCTGACTTCAGGCTATCTGACTGCAGAGCTAAGGGTCTTCACCACCATAGTACATGCCTTAAAATGTCGGTATCATGTATGTATCTGGGTTTCCAGCTAAATTAAAAGGAACAAAAGAAATAGTGTGAGCAGAGGAAAGAAACAAGCACTTGGGAAGCAAATTCTTGCTTTAAAACTTACTAGCTATGTGACTACAGGTAAATTTTCTAAACTCTGAATTTCTACTTTCTTATGGGAAAATGCTAATCTCAGAGAAAAGGGGGAGTGTGGAGAGGACCAGGGAAAGTAAACTTGTAAAACAGCTGACTTAGAAAAAATATTCAGAAATGGAAGTTACCTTATCAAGAATCATGTCTTTTTTTCCACATTTTTTTATTTGTTATTTTTAGATATACAGGAGAGTAGAGTGTATTTCGACACGTTATACATACATAGAGTATAACTTTTTCTAATTAGAATCCCATTCTTGTAGTTGTACATGTTGTGGAGTTACACTAGTTGTGTATTCATATATGAACATAGGAAACTTGTGTCTGATTCATTCTATTTTCTTTCCTATTCCTATCCTCCCTCCCTTCCCTTCATTGCCCTTTGTCTAGTTCAATAAACTTCTATTCTTCACCACCACCCCCACACACACTTATTGTGTGCTAGCATACACATATCAGAGAGAACATTCAGCCTTTGGTTTTTGGGGATTGAAGAGTCATGTCTTTTTAAGAATACATTTGCCATTTCCAAATGACCGGTAATATTAAGCATCTTTTCTTGTGCTTGTTATCCATAAATGTTCCTGGGTGAAATGTCTATTCAAAACTTCTCTAATTAAAAAACATTTATTTGTTTTTAAGAAAAGAAAAGCATACATTTGCCAGCTTCAGCTGCTCTATGCAGAATAGAAAGGTGCATAAGCAACATCCTTGTGATGTTTGGCACAAAACAGACCTAATCTTTCCAGTGGCAGGAAAATACTACACAGAGGTTCCTGAAAGCAAATACAAGGCAATAGGCTTTTGCACCTGATACCTACAGGGCTAGCTCAGGAGGGAATAGTTGGTCATTTGTTGGTTCTTCAAAGAAATGTATGGACTGATTTGGAAGACTGGTCTCAAAGTTGGGAACTTTGCCTGGAACATTCTTCCTCCCTATACACTCATGTTAACACGTTCATCTCCTTCCAGTCACTTCCTCAGGGTCCTCATGACCTTCACTCTGAGCCCATTACCACTTTATTTCTATTTTTTTCCATGACATTTTGTACCTTCAGTCATGTTATCATAATCCTGCCTATTGCATTTGTTTTTCATCATCTGACTCCTCTAGAATGTAAGCTTCCTGAGAGATGAAGTGTCTTTGTTTCCATTGGTGTATCCTAAGCACTTTGAGTAGTGCCTGGCCTATGTAAATGCTTAATAAACATTTGTTGGAGGAATAAAATTTTCAGATAAGGAAACGAAGGCTAAATGACAGCCTAGATAATTTTGCTAGTGAGCATTACAGTCAAAATTAGAATTCAGTTTTCTTAGCCATTCAAACCAGTTGTCTTTCTATTAGATCATAGTTTTAAAGGTAGAGGCGTATATGTCTAAATTGAGGAGTGGGTTGGCTATTGAGGAATCCAAAACTGGAAGTGAGTAGATATAGACAAAATAACTGAACCATAAAAGTGACAGCAGGAAAAAGAAAAAACACAGATGTGGGTGGTTGTGTTGATTTTTTTTTTCAAAATTTTGTTTAAGTACCTGAGACTCTGCTGTCAGTTTATCTAGTGAAATAAGATTCATGATCAATGTGTGGAGACGGAAATTTCAGACCTCATTATACACAAACTGAAGATTATTCCTTTGCTGTCACTGCGGCATTTGACACACCAGTGAAAACAAAAGGAAATCTGTCTCAGATGCCCCTTTTAGCTTTGACAGATGTGGAGATGCAGGAGTTTGGGGTGTTAATTTTTGGCTGAATGTTAAATGTGAGCATGTCCAGAGATACAGCTAGAGAAACTACCACCTTGTTCACAGTTAGGGCTGAAGGCCGGTGATGCACTGAATTTCAGTCCAGGGTTTTCTGCTCCCATTTCTACTGTCTTTATCTCAAAAGGAGGAAACGCTCTGCCTTTCCTAGGTCAACCTTCCACCTGAACTTGTGGTCACATTCTTTTCTCCTATCACTTATTCCATCTTTCTTAAATCTTAAATTTGTCTTTTCCCTACTTGTGTGGATATGCCCAGGTCTCCTCCATACCAATGCAAAATAATGAAATCTTCCTGCAATACCTTGGATCCATTAGCTTTTGAAGTATCCCAAAGCACCCCCAAACCATTGCTAGAAACAGCAAGCATTTGAATTACTCTCAAGTCAGTGAGTCACCTGGGCAATTCTACTGATCTGGGTCAGGCTCAGGTGATTGCAGTTGGTCCTGGAATCCTGGCTGCATGTCTTCATATGGAAAGAGTCAGCTGGAATGAAGGCTGGGTGGGCTGGTCAAGGATGGCCTCACTTACATGCCTCACAATTAACAGTCATTAGTTATGGTGATATGGGTGACTGGGCCACTGATTGCTGATTCTCCAGCATGTTTGCTCAGGCTTATTCTGAAGGTAGCAGGACTGAGTGGGAGAGAGAGATAGAGAAGGCATGCAGAAGTACACAAGACCTCTTGAACTGGCATAATATCACTGTTACCTTATTTCATTGGAAAAAGCCAGCTATATGGCCATCCCAGGGACAAGAAAAGAGACAAGAGACTACTTATTTTTCTTTTCTTTTTTTCCTTAATATTTATTTTTAAGTTTAAGGTGGACACAATATCTTTATTTTACATATATGTGGTGCTGAGGATTGAACCCAGTGCATCGTGCATGCTAGGCGAGTACTCTACCACTGAGCCACAACCCCAGCCCCTAGACTCTACTTCTTGATGGGAGGAGCTGAAAAGTTCCATCACAGGGAGTTTGGATTCAGGGAGAGATGAAGAAGTAAGGTCAATTTTTCAATCAACCTACTATATATCTCTCTTCATCCTTAAGCTTATGTACAGGTCTCCTTTCCTTCATATCCAAACTTGCAGAGGATAATTGTCCAGTCACTTCTCACCCAAGATGACCTCACCTTATTACCACTGTTTCCATTTTGATGAGACTCCTCTATTTAAAAGCCTTGCTAGCTCAAATATCAATGTACTCTCAGCTTTCATCTTACTTAACCTCACTGCACAATTTGACTTGCACAGTCATTCCTTCCTGCTTAAAACTCTTCTCCCTTCACATCTCTGATTTATTCTCTCCTGGTTCTCCTTCTGCCTCACAGACCATTCCTTCACAGATTTCTCTGGCTGACTGGTGTGTTAATGCTGGTATTCCTTATATTTCTATCCCCCCCCCACTTTTTTTTCCTTCTAAACTCTTTCTGGAATTTAATTCAGTAAGGTGGATATTTCTTGTCATGGTTTGGATATGAGGTGTTCCCCCAAAGCTCCTGTGTTGATGCAGGAGGTGAAAGAATTAGGTTATGAGAGCTGTAACCTAATCACTGAATCATCCATTTTATGGGTTAATAATTTGGAAGGACTACTGAACTGGGTGGTAAGTGAGGTGGGGCCTTCCTGGAGGAAGTAGGTCACTGGAGGTATGCCATAGGGGATTACCTCTTGTCCCCCTGGCTTTTCCTTCTGTGTCTCTGCTTTCTGGTTACCATGAGGGGAGTAGCTTTCCTTCACCACAATGTTCTGCCTCATCTCAGACCCAAAGCAATGGAATTGGCCGATCGTGAAATGAAACTTTTGAAACTGTGAGCCAAAATAAGATTTTCCTCCTCTAAGTTGTGGTTTTTTTTTTTTTTTTTTTTTTGTGTGTGTGTGTGTGTGTGTGCTGGTATGCTGGGGATTGAACCCAGGGGCTTGTGCATACAAGGCAAGCACTCTACCAACTGAGCCATATCCCCAGCCTTCTAAGTTGTTCTTATTGGGCATTGTCTTCACAGTCACAAAACGCTGGCTAACACAGTACTAGGCATATTTATTCTAATTCACCTCTTAACCGCCAGATATAAAGCCTCAATGCCTACTGGTTGTTGCTAGAGTTTCCTCAGAAATGTCTAAAATTAAGCTTAATATCTATTCTCCAAAATTCTATTGTTTCTTTTATTAATGAAAAAATTTGGAATTCTACCAATTCATCAAATAGAAACTGAGGACTGTTCTTCATTCCTTCTGCCCTTGGCTCCCTATAACCAGAAGGCTTTCCTGTCCATTCTTCCTCTCAAGTATCTCAAAGCCCCACCCTTTCCTCCTGTCCTCACTGCTGCTGCCTAAGTTTAAGTCTTCATTTTCTGTCCCCTAAAACAATGCTAGAGCCTTTCCTTTGCTTCCCTGACCCTTTTCTACAGCCAGAGATCTATCTTTCTAAAATACAAATCCATCAGTGTTACTCCTCTGCCTTATACATTTCCACTGGATCATTTCAGTCAAGGTAAAAATCTAAGTATTTTGCATTAGTGTTCACCAGTTGTGCAAAAAAAAGAAATGTATTCCTTCTCATTTAAGAAAAAGATTTAGTATAAGAAAATAGGATCTCTCAGGAGGCAACAAGTACAACCAGAAAGCAGAGAAGTTCTCAGGGACAAAGTCTCATGTTTGCTGGTTACTTTCCCATTGCCTTCAGTATCTCATCTCTGCTTCTTTCTGGACTTTGCCCCTGTGGATTCCTCCATCCTAAATCCTACCTCTCCACATCCATCAATGCATATGCATTTTATTTGGAGGGGGGTTGAGCCTAGGGGTTCTTTACCACTGAGCTACATACCCAGAACTTTTTAATTTTTTATTTTGAAACAGAGATTCACTAAGTTTCTGAAGGTCTCACTAAGGTGCTGAGGCTGACCTCAAACTTGCAATCCTTCTGCCTTAGCTTCCTGCCTGAGTCATTGGATTTCAGGCATGTGCCACTGCACCTAGCACACATGCATTCTTAATCTAAGCCTACTTAATTTTCATATCTCTTGGAAGAAATTATTGGGAAAGAAAATCCAATTGTCTTAGCTAGTGTGTCAGTTGTTTATGACTATAATGGGATGAGGTCATATGTACAAGACATGAAAGTCTATGTTCACAACTTTGGTGAGACCGGCAGGTAAGAATGTTCTTAGAGAAGACAATTCAAACAAGTATAATATATTCCTTAATATGGCATCTGGTATTTTCTAGTCTCAACTCTCAACTCTTCTCCCACTCCAAGTAAATCGAACTATGCCCCATTACCTAAACAAATCATGCTCCTTTTCCTATGTTATTCCCAACACCTTCAATATTCTTACCCTCCTTAAGCTTCACAAAGCTTCCTTCCTTCTCAATTCATCAAATAGAAACTGAGGACTGTTCTTCATTCCTTCTGCCCTTGGCTCCCTATAACCAGAACGCTGTCCCAGTTTGAATATTACCTCCTCTATGAAGGCTGACCTTGCGAGTTGCTCTCTCCTTCAGAAATGCTTGCATTTTCTATTGAGCACATATCACAACAAATGGAAATTGTTTTCCCCTTTGCTAAATTATGAGCATTGATTTATTTATTGGTAGGCATATCTGGCATAGTTTTAGGCACATAGATGTTCAAAAAGTTTGCTGAATGGATACAAATGTGAATAATCAGATTCTCTAAAACTGTGGTTCTCGAAATGTGCTTCTAGATCAGTGGCATCAGCATCATCTGAAAACTTGTTAGAAAGGCAAGTCCTTGGACCCCACTGCAAAACCCACTGAAACAAATTCTGAGAGTAGGTATATCCTACCAGCTAAGACATCCATGTCCTAATCTCTAGAAACTGTGAATATGCTAAGTTATGTGGCCAAGGGGAATTCACATTGCAGAAAAAATTAAGATTGTTGATCAGCTGGTTTAAAAAAAAAAGAGATTACAATAGGATAATATGGGTGGGCTAATTTGTCACAAAGGCCCATAAATGGAGAAGTTGAAGATAGAAGAATCAGAACAAGAGGGGTATCACAAGAAAGACTTGATCATCTGTCACTGGCTTTGAATATGGAGGGAATGTAGTTAGCAGCCCTTAGAATATAGAAAAGACAAGGAAGTAGTTTCCCCCAAGAGTCTCTGGAAAGAAACTCAGTCTGGTTGAAAGCTTTATTTTTGTCCAGAAGACCATTTTGGACTACTGGCTTCTGCAACTATAAGATAATAAATTTATGTAGTTTTAAGCCACTCGGTGTGTGATAATTTGTTACAGCGGTGATAGGAAATTGATATAGTAGGGTCCAGCAATTTGTTTAGCAAGACCTCCACGTGATTCTAAAATTTCTTTCCACTGTGCACTCTTACACCTGGTATTAAGCCTAGTGTAATCCTCATCCTTCTTTCTTTGCTTGACTCTCTCTGTATGTTCACCATTATATTCTAATACAGAGCTGACACTCAGTAGTAATAGAAGTGGCAGCTAATACTTATTGAGAAGGTCTATATGTGACTTAACCCAGTCCTTATAATAAGGCTGTGAAGTAGGTAATATTAGTATCCCATATTTTATAGATGGGAAATAGATGCCCAGAGAAGAAAATAAACTTTCACAAAATCCCTCCCCCCCCCATAGTAAGTGGAAAATCTCAAATTCAGCTTCATCCCACAGTGCATGTTCTAATCCCTATGTTATGTGGTCTATAAGCAGAAAGCAATGTATATTTTATTGAGGAATGAATTAATAAATGCATGAGCCAGGCACAGTGGCACAAGCCTGTAATCTCAGTGACTTGGGAGGCTGAGGCAGGAGGATTGCACGTTCAAAGCCAGCCTCAACAACTTAGTAAGAGCCTGTCTCAAAACAAATCTTTGAAAAGGACTGGGGATATAACTTGGTGTTAGACCATCCCAACTT
Organism: Urocitellus parryii; assembly: GCF_045843805.1. Lineage (NCBI taxonomy): Eukaryota > Metazoa > Chordata > Mammalia > Rodentia > Sciuridae > Urocitellus > Urocitellus parryii. The sequence goes on from NC_135541.1 coordinate 71,307,412, forward strand.
AGTGTGATCCTATCTCTAAATTTAAAAAAATAATAAAAAGTCTAGGTATGTGACTCAGTGGTTGGGTGCCCCTATGTTTAATCCCTAATACTACAAAAGAAAAAGAAAAAAAATAATAAACAATAAATCTTACCTAAGGACTTTTGAAGCATATTAGGAAGCAACAGTGGTGCTCTAAATGGATTTTATTCCACACTGACTCAATAGAATAGGGAGAAGCACACTCTTTATTTGTATCAATGTAGATCAGAGGACTCAGAAAAACTACTAGACCTAGAGAGGAGAGCTGGACTGCTAATGATGGCCAAGGATAGGACTGGGGAACATGTATACTCTGCAAAGATTCTGTCAGGAATGAGGAAGAATTAAAGGTAACAGAGAGGCAAGTCCGAGGCTATGATCACCACATTATTGCCAGCTCTAGACTAGGCCCAGAACCTTAGAGGCCAAGGCTTAAATTATCAAGATATATCTGTTGAATGAAAGAGCATTTTAGTGTGAAATTGATCTGAGCTCTTCAGACGTAAGTTTCAAGGTGTCTGAGAAAGAACTCTGATTAGACTCACCAGAACTCTCAGGTGTGACATTTGTGATATGAAGGGAAAGGCTGAGCCATGGTCAGTGAACTGAAGGAGTTGGAGGCCCAGGGAGGATAGCTAGAACAGGTACTGACAAGTAGTCAAGACCTGGTGTCCAAAGTGGGTGGCCATTTGCAACCAAGACACAAGAAATAAAGGCTTGGAGACCTGGAGGAATAGGGGAATTCTAACCAGGAATTTGAGTGCCCCCATTGAGTGATTTTTCCCTACCTGAGCTCTTTGAAGGGTGTCCCAATATGTTGGTAGAGTACAGGAAAACAAAACAAGGGAGGTAGACACTGAAATATCAGGCTGGTTGACAGGGTCGGGTCAGGGCATCTCTTCACAGAGGACAGTCTCCATGTATTGTATTGGGACTATGGCAGGCCTAGGCTTTGGAGATAACCAGCTCAAGCAAATCAGGGCCCTGGGAAACTAGATGCCAGCTAGCAACAGAAATTTTGAATAAGTTCTGTTGATAAAGCCTAATTGAAGGCACACAGGGTAGTGGAAGGCAAATGGCAGAACTAAACTTTAGTAAGGAAATAACCCAGAAGCACAGTGCATAGTGCTGAGGCACTCTAGTCAGGGAAAGAAGAGGCAGAGCTACAATGGGTGGGAGCAGATAGCAGTGCCATCTTGAAATATTCATGACCTGAGTTCCTACAGTTACTAGGTTAAATAGGAGGGAAAAGGATCTGTTAATATCAATGGAAGTGATGATGGTAGGAAACTACTTGATCATATGCTATGCCCAGCCTGGGTTTCTTGGTTGTTTTATGCCACGAAAATTTAGGGAAAATTTTTTATACAGATTTAATTCTTGGAATTCCAATTTTCATAAGTTTTAGTTTCATTTTCAAAATAAGGTCTAGTCCAACTTTTTTTTTTTTTTTGGTACTACAATGGAAACTGGGAGACCCATTTTAAGGGGATTCAGTTTGAGTGACCTTTTTCTACTATCAAATTACCTGCAATACTTTGCAGGGAACCTTGCCTCGAGCTCCACTGTTCTACACAGGTAGAGAGATGAGTGGGCCTAGCCACAGAAGAGACTGGAAGGGAACAGGGAGGGAGAAGGACTCAAGTTAGCTACAAAGGCCTAGAAACCAGTATAGCAAAGTCCCAGAATGCTGTGGAACAATGACAGCATTTGGTGGTAGGTGTTCCTGGGTTCTATATTTCACTCAATTGTTAGGCACTAGTTCTTTCTGTTAAATACAATACTAGATAGTTGACATTCAGGTAGGTTAAGTTGTCTGGCCAGGATTAGTAAATATAAGAGTTAAGATTGACAGCCAGATCTCTCTGATAATGAATCTGGAGCTCTTAGCAAGCTGTCTCCTCTTCAGTGGGAAAAACTTCTCAAAGTGGGTCTGGATCCAAGAGTAACCCAGGACTTATTCCAGGGATAGAGATAGAGCACTCTTTCTTAGGAATTCCATTTGTAGGAACTATCAACTAAAAGTTTACATTTAGAGAGGCTCAAGTACAAAGCATAATCAGCCAGCAGGGATAGATTTCTTGTAACTTAGGAATACAATAAATATTACCAACTCCACAGGGCTGTGTGAGGGATCTTGTGGAGAGTGTTTACAAAGAGCTCAGTACAGGGCTTGGCATATAATATATCCCTTAATATACATCAGTCATAATTCATCCTAAAGAGGATGTTAGAGGTTCTGCTCCTCACCTGCACACAGGGGAGTGCTAGAATATGTAGCCTTAACAGAAACATATGGAAGAAATGCAGGCTGAAGTAAAAAAAGCAATTACATGACAAGTTTCCATATGCTTATTCTTTACTTGACCAAGAAATTTTAGGTAATTAATGTTTGAAAAGAAATATGAAAGAAATTAGAATGGAGTCAAGTTTCCCTCGTATTAATGCCATGTGACCCCGAAGCCTCCAAAGCCATTTGGTGGTGTTAGGAAGACTATGCCCAGAGTGCCTCATTAAAACTTCCCCAACAATAGCTCTTCCACCCATGAACTGCTGTTTTCTTCTCCCTTCCTGTGAAGTCACCCAAGTTGCCTCTGAATGGAAAATCTCAAATGAATAGCACTGGAGTGTAATTTATAACCTTCCTTCCTCAGTTTCCTACTTTGTTGTGCACCTCGATGATATTCCAAAGTATAAAACAGGGACATCTCACCAGGCTGAGAGCTCACTGGATGTGACAACCACACCCCTGGTCCAGGCTTTCTTTGTTTATTATATTTTTTTCTTCCTCAGAGGCAACTAGCAGAAACCTTCTAGAAAGTAGAATTTGTTTGAAAGCCCTCCTGCTTCCCTCCAGCACTTTGACCTTTTTGTAACGTGTGTTGTTTGAGGGGGGCATGCCTCTGTCCATGAAACCAGAGGAGAAATAATTCTACCCAAAGAAAATTATAATCAATTGGTCTAGAAGTCTCTTAACTTCAGAGACAGTGATATGGGGACTATACCCCTAGCCTCTGACTGATTCAAGAGTTTCTTTTCTCCCTCACATGTCAGTTGTCACAGGCTTTCTGCATTTTGACCTCTTGTTTTCTTTAGTAAAATAAGTCTTTTCATTTGAAATTCTCATCTTCCCATTAATTAGTGACAGTACTATCAGAGCTCCTTTCATAGCCATATAACCTGGGCTATAACTCTAGCTCTGTATCAATTTTTGGTGCATTATCTTGACTCTAGCCACCTAAGAAACACAGAATCTGAATCAAGTCTGTCTCCAGGGTACTTGTGAAAATATGCTTAGCCTGTCCTACTTCCCATTAACTCTGCCTTTGATACGGGGCCTGTCTTCTAGCAGGCTATGAGTAAGGCAAGGACTCTTTCTGGATGCATTCTTTGCATTAAAGAGAGAGAGAGAGAGAGAGAGAGAGAGAGAGAGAGAGAGAGAGAGAGAGAGAGAGAGAGAGAGAGAGCGCTATATTATCAGTGAGTATCAATTATAATGAGGCATTTTTAGTGGGGCTTGATAATGTTGGAACCAGGGAACAGTGGCCTCTGAGCGAGATCCTGGCAGCTGCGTTTTATTAACCTGAGTCAGGGTGTTAAGCAGATTTTCAGACATGATTGACAGAACCCTTTCAGCACAAACCCTGGAAAACTATTAGGAGAAAAGAATTCCATCGAGGAATTCTGCCTGTAATAGTTTTAATACAGAAATGCATTTCCTCTGCAGCACACTGAGCTCATATCATTTCCAGACTGAGTAGTATTGTGGTTCCAGTGTCATTTACCACAACCAATTATAAGACATCCTGAAAATATTTTAAATAGAATTGGATCAAGAAAAAAATGATTTCTCAAGATGTGGTCTGAGAGGCAAAATCCCAGAATTACCAGTAGCTCTCATGCTCCATCTCTTTCAAAAGAAGGAGGAAGAGAAAAGAGGAGACAAAGGAGGGGAGGAAGAGGAGGAGAAGATATGATTTAGGGGCAAGAGGTTGAACGAAAGCATAAAAAGCAGGATACAGCTACTTGACTACCCTTTGTGTTCTTCAACATTCTTTCCATTGCTGCAAATCCCCTAAATACAGAGATGGACAGTCTTTTTAAGGCACCAGATTCACTTCCCAAAATCAGAGAATGCATAAAGCCACTGTTGTGATCATAAGGTGCTACTCCAGTGGCAATGTCAACCCATCTCCTGAACCAACAGAGAGATGTCTCATATTAAAAGGATCCAGCAGACAGTCATTGCTATTCTTTACTTTAAGCACCACAATTTCGTTAGGATGCTACACTGGAAAGAGCTGTTGGGGAAGCCAAATATCAAATGTTTGGGTTTGTTTGTTTTCTGTTTTCACTTGTCTTATCGAGTTATTGGAATATAAAAACAATATATGTTTGTTGCAAAAAAAATCAGAAAGTAAAGGAGGAGGCAATGAAAACGAAGGATATTATCTAGGGATAAGAACTACATGCAAATTCAGAAACAAAAATGTTTTCAGATAAGAAACACTCTAGTATAACCTGATTTGTGTTATTTGGCAATATGCTATGAACCTTTCTCCATATCAATAAATATGGATTTACATCACATATCTAAAGCTGCAGTGTATTAATGTGTCATTATTTTAACTAATCCTCATCTGATGAACATTTAGCTTCCTCTGCCCCCTTTTATTCCTGTTTTAAATAATATTGCAATATCATTCCTCTACACCAATGATCCTCAAACTTTAATGTGACAAAGAATCATCTGAAGTATTTAAAAAATATGAATGTGTGAACCTCACATCTAGATATTCTGCTTAATAAGGAAGGTATAAGACCCAGGAATCTGCATTTTACCAAGCACTACAATGATGATGCTGGTAGTCCTCTAGCCACATGTTAAGTAATATATATCTTTGCAAACTTGTCTAATCCTTAAGATAAAGTTCTACAAAAGGTTTCCATTTTTACAATGTCTAGGCAGTGCATTTCAACAGTCTACCTTCTTTTCGATTATTTGGTTGATTAAAAGGAAAAAAAAAAACCAGATTGGATCATGAAGGTAGGTATATGCTCCAAGGTAGGGAGTATGTATGGGGCATAGATCAACAGGGTAAATCTGTTTAAGAACCCTCAGAATTGGCTTCTTAGCAGTCTGTAGAAGGCAAAAATCCTTTCCAAGGAATCCCTAGACCCTTCCACTGGAACCTGGTCATGAGAAGAGTTGAGGCGGGATGGGTGAAGACACAAGGTGAGAGTGAAAGTGAGCTCCACATCTTGGCTGAAGTTCTGAGATGGGAGGGTGCCTGCAGGTTGCCATTTGCACCATAGAGTGCTACCAACAAGTGGTCACCAAATGAGATGCTCCATTTCCAAGACCTACTTGAACAAAATTTGCATTTAACTAGAATTCTGTTTCTACCCTCAGTTTTCCAGGAGTTTGAAAAGGGAGAGTAAGAGAATACAGGCATTTCTTCATTTCCAGGATATGAACATGCTTATGTAAATGGACATATGCTCCACCAAACAAAGGTACAGATTCCCCTGCTGACAACCTCCCAACTCCAGAAGGAGAAGATGGCCAAATATAAACCACATAAAGAACAATTTGGGGGCTGGGGATGTAATTCAGTAGTAGAACTCTTGCCTAGCATACATGAAGCCCTAGATCTGATCCCCAGCACCACAAAAGAAAAAATTTTTTTGTCCAAGCTCATGAAGTATAGAAATTGAACAAGTATAGGACTCCAATTTGAATCACATAAAGAAAAAATGTTTGTCTTCCTTTTTTTGTGTAAATGTTATTATAGTATGATATACACATACAGGAGACTAAATCCTAAGTATGCAGACTGGTCATATGTTCACAAAGTGAACACACTGGTATTACTAGTATCCAGTCAGGAAAGAGAACAATCCTCTGATGCCAGAAGTCCCCTGGTATCTGCTTGCAGTGACTATTCTCCCCAAGGGTAACTGCCATGCTGATTTTTAACAGTTTTAATTGGTTTGACTAGGTTTTGAGCTTTATATAAATGGAATCAAAATACACAAGCTTTTTCTTTTTGAAATTTTTTACTTGATTTTATAGATCATTAGTTTAACTCTTCCTACCCTCTGCAGACCTGTCCCTAAAAAACAAATGTAAAAGAAGATACTTCAAATAAGTCAGTGTCCATTTATGCCATTAATATTGAATGGCTTTATCTAAGTTGATCCCAGCTGAGTCTCTGGGGCCCTCGTGGCTGTCCATAGTAAGGTGATAAGGATCCTAAGGGTTACTCCCCAGTGTGCATGACAGGCAACTCCAAGAGCTAGTATAATGCAGTGGAAATAAGATTAGCTTTAGAATCATAAAGAAGAGTTCAAACAGAATCATCTCCACTATCTTCATGAGGTCATGCAATCTCTCTGGGGCTCAGTTACTGCTACATCTGTGAAATGGGGGGAAATCTCATTGGGTTATTGTGAAGATTAAGTAAGGCCAGGTGCATCGGCACACACCAGTAATCCCAGTAACTCAGGAGGCTGAGGCAAGAGGATCACATATTCAAAGCTAGCCTCAGCAATATAGTAAGGCCCTAAGCAACTTAGCAATACCCTGTCTCAAAATTTAAAAATAAATAAATAAAGGCTGGGGATGTGGCTCAAGCAGTAGCGCGATCGCCGGGCATGCGCGGGGCGCTGGGTTCGATCCTCAACACCACATAAAAATAAAAATAAAGATGTTGTGTCCACCAAAAAAACTAAAAAATAAATATTAAAATAGATAAATAAATAAATAAATAAATAAGAAAGGGCTGGGGATGAGGGTCGGTGGTTAAGCACTCTTGGATTCAATTCCTGGTACCAAAAAAAAAAAAAAGAGTAAAATCTAAACTCAAAGTACTTGGCATAAAATGGGTGTACCAGAAATGTTTATTCTCTTTCTCCCTTCAGAGACTAAACCATTATCCATCAAATTTAGCTTAGAAAGCACAACCTAAATAGATAACATTTTCGGTGGCAGCTATCTGCACCATTAACAGGCAAGTTTAAAATCATTTGGAAACCAGGTTTGTGGTCAAAGAGCACGTAAATCTGCTGACACAGAGTCTTTTTCAGAACTGAGACATGTCATCATGCATTCTTTGGAAATCGGTGTGGCTTCATGTCCTCTTATATATTCTACCATGCTGGCCTGGCTGTTTGTTTATTAATGATTATCACCACAAAAACCATTATTATCCCAGCTTCCTGTCATGGCCTAAGAGCACATGAAATCCTCATTTCCCAACAAGAGCACAGAGTCTCCAAATGCCTGTGCTTCCCGAGACATTATCATTTTATTAATAGCCATTATGTCATTTCATTTACAATGGCCTTTTCAGTTAGACACACACATGATCGTGTAACTATCGTGTCATTTCTGCATTTTCACCAGGATACATATTAAAATCTCTGACAGATTGCTAATGAGCTGATGTTGGAATTACAGAGTAGTCTGTTATCATTTGTCCATTCACAGTTTCCTCACCAGCCCATCTGTGCTCGGAACCCAGCCACCATGGAGCATGCAGGCTGGGACAGTTTCTCCATTTACACCTTTTGCCTTCAGAGGCCTCTGGGAAAGCCTGTCCCTAATTAAAGATTTTAACAAACATATTGCCAGCTTTCTAACACTGTTATTAAACTGCTCTCTCTTGTTATAAAAGGTGCTGTTTGTCAGCAGTTTGTAGATTTAGATATTTAATATGTGTTTCTGTAGCCCAGCAAAATATTTGTGCTTTTTAGAATAATTTAATTAGTATGTTATGCATATATCTACCTATATGCACAATAAATACACATGGCACATATGCTATCAAAATCCTGTATAATTATTCAGATTCACAAGGACAAAGAAGATGATGTATCCCATAGACACACAGACTTCTTTATGGAACAAGGTATGCTTGAACCCACTAGGACAGGACTATTAAAACAAAATGGTCAGTTTGAGATCGTGGCTTACATAATTTTGGACAAAGGCAAAGTATCTGCCACCTAAAATATTTGTTTAATTAAGGTGCATTAAAAATCTGCTTTCCCTGGCAGAATATTCTTATTTGAGAGGATAGACATTCCCTTACCCTAATGATTTAATTATTAGAGCTGAATTTCATAGCGTGGGTGTGGTTGAGGAGTTGGGGAGACTTGGAGTCAACAGGAGAGTTCTGCATCCCCTCTCTCCCCCAGCATCAAATTTGGACGCCCCTTCCCATCACACTCATTGCACCAGAGGATTGAGAGAATGAGAGACATGCCAGAGCTCAGAGCTGCTGCCCCAGGAAAAAGCTTGCAGATTATCCGTCTCCCCAGGGTGAGCATAGGGTCACCCACCCCCTGGTGACAAGCCATGGAAGGTTCTCCAAACTAAAGCAAATCCTGAAGGCCTGAGACCTTTACCATCAAGGCAGGAATAATAATTCCCAAGGGTTCTTTACTCTGGAGTCTCTTTGAATGTTTTTCAAGTTTTCTGTGACATTGAGGGGACTGTGAGGTGCATCTTTCAGTGTGCAAGTTTGGTAGTCACTCTTTGCTCTGAAATTTTAAAATGTAGGCTTTGATACTTTGATTTAATCCTTGAATTAATTATTGGTAAATCTGAGGGAGAAGCCACAAAACATAACGCAAGGTCCTTGTCCTGAAAGAATTTGCAAACTAGAGAGTTAATGCATATACATGAAAACTGTATGCTCTACATAATACCATAGGGTGGGCAATGCTCAGAGCCACATGATGGGCGCCGTCACAAGGGAGTGTGGAGTGTGAAGACATCACTCTGAGAAAGGAAGTTAGGAAAGTCTCAGAGGGGGCAGAACAAGAACCAAATTATTAAAAATGTGTAAGAGGTGTTTGTGAGAAGGGAGAGGATACTGTGAGCTAGAAAGACACAGGAAAAACAAGGAGACTTGTTTGGGAGACTTTAAGTAGCTGCTTTGGCTAAAGCAAAAGTTTGTGAGGAAGCCTTGAGAAGGCAAGATTTCAAGGGCCACTCTGTCAAAGCCAAGGATCTGTACTTTACCATTTTTGGTTTGTTTATCAGTGATTTGGTTTAATTTTCCCCTTTTTAAATACTTATTTTTATTTGTTCTTTTTATTTACATATAGACCATAGAAGGTATTTTGACATATCATACATATACACAGAGTATAACTTCCCATTCTTGGGGTTGTACATGATGTGGAGTTTCACTGGTCATGTATTCATATATGAATATGAATATGAACATGAATACTGTCTTTCCTATTCCCGTCTCCCCCTTCCCTTCATTCCCCTTTGTCTAATCCAATGAACTTCTATTCTCTGCCCCACCCTTGCTGTGTGTTAGCATCAACATGTCAGAGAGAACATTGGATCTTTGTGGTCCTTTTTAATATTTATTTTTAGTTTTTGGTGGACATAAGATCATTATTTCATTTTTATGTGTTGTTGAGGATCAAACCCAGTCCCTCACACATGCTAGGTGAGTGCTCTACCACTTGAGCCACAATCCCATCTCTGGATCTTTGGTTTTTTGGAATTGGTTTACTTCACTTAGTATGATAGTTTCCAGTTCCACCCATTCACCAACAAATGCCATAATTTCATTCTTCTTTATGGTTGAGTAATATTCCATTGTGTGTGTGTGTGTGTGTGTGTGTCTATATATAATCACATTTTCTTTATCTATTCATATGTTGAAGGGCATCTAGTTTGGCTCCACAGCTTAGTTAAGTAGACTTTATTTTTGAGAGAGGTTTTAGGGTCACAGCAAAAATGAGTAAATAGTACAGAGTTCTCATATGCCCCCTACCCTCACACACACACACAGCCTCCCCTATCACCATCTCCCAACAGAGTAGTACTTTTATTACAAATGATTGCCACATCATTCTCATATAAAGTCCATAGTTTACATTAGTGTTCATTCTTGGTGTTATGCATTCTATGGGTTTTGACAAATGTATGATGACATATATCCAACATTATAGTATCACACATAAGAGTTTCATAGTCCTAAAAGTCCTCTATGTTTCCCCATTTGTCTCTCCCTCCCTGAAACCTTCGGCAACCAGTAATCTTTTTATCATATCCATGATTTTTCCTTTTCCAGAATGTCACATTGTTATAATCATACAGTATGTGGACTTTTCAGATTGACTTAATTTGCTTAGTCATATGAGTTTAATTTTCCTTCATGTTATTCATGGCTTGATAACTCATTTCTTTATGTTTTTGTTTTTGCCTCTTAATCACAGAGTAGAAGCTTTTATTTTGGCAATCAGAAGAATGAAATAAATGGAATCTATAATGATTAACATTAGGCATGCACCTCTACCTGAAACTGCTGTTAGTTTTTAAATGGTATAAATCTTTATAATTTCTTTAGTGCATCTTTGAATTTTTTGTACCCTGATAGACAGGGTAAGTTAACTTCTTCCTGTGGCTGTCTAGTAATGAGAATTCTGTTCAACAGCTGGATTCCTTTATAACTGAAGGCCTCCAGATCCTCAGGCTTCCTGTTCTACCATGAGACCATACCTTAATGTAGACAATTAAGTACATCACCAGCATAGGGGAGGGAGACAATCTGAAAGCTGAGGTGTACTGTACAAATGCTCTGTACATTTTTTTCCAGCACTGATGGTCAAACACTGTTTGTATGTATGTATATATATATATATATATATATATATATATATATATCACATTTTCTTTATCTATTCATCTGTTGAAGGGCACCTACAGTTAAGGTAACCCACAGTTAAGTACCAAATTATAATTGTCCAACTTCTTTCAGACATGCACAAAGACCTCCTCAAAAACGTGAAAAGATTCTCATGAATGAAAGTTTTACCTGTGTGATCCCACCATCAGGTTACAGAAAGCAGTTTCACTATCAAAATTATGGGAAGCAGTTAAGGGAAATTTGAGAAAAAGCATAGTCCCATACATGGCAACATGCATGTAATGTTTTTACAAGATTAACATTAAAAACACAAATACACCTATGACCCTCAAACCCTACACATGCAAAAATGATCTTTGTTCATTCTCAGGTGACCAATGTCCCAAGAGTAACAAAAGATAAGAGCCAATTCCCCACAGCCATTTGTCCAACCATCCCATCAACAGCTCTCCCTTTCTTACTCTACCTTGCTTTTCCAAAAAGGTAATGCTGAGATCAGTCAGAAAGGCTTCCTGAGAAGACTGGCTTGGATTTCTGGATCTGTTCCAGTTGATTCAAGATGAATTAGTTTGTATCAATGAAGCACTCAAAGCAGCTCACAGAACTAGGACTCAGCCCAACTATCCAACTTTGGCCCAGGTTTGTCCCTGTACCTCTCCCAACAAAATTTAGTCATCTGGTGTACCAGCTGCTAGAGGCACTGCTTCTGAGTTTCCACCTTGATGAAATGTAGCAACTGAAGGTCTACTGTACCCAAACCAGCCACGGAGGAAGACCAGGAAGAATGCATCCCAGCCCAACCACATGTGCCAGAACTTCACACCAACTCACTGACCTTTAGCTCATTTCTTTTTAACACTGACTAATATTCTATTTTTCTGGGTGTACTATACTTCATTTTAACCAATCATATATTCAAGGACAACTTGCTGCTTCCAAGTTTGGGAAATTATGAATAAAATCACTATAAACATCCATGTGCAAATTTTTGCATGAACACAATTTTTTCAACTTCTTTGGGTAAATACAAGAAGCACAACTGCTGGATCACATGGTAAAAGTCTGTTTAGCAGAAGAAAAAAATAGGATCTTTCAGGTGGTTTTATAATTTTGCATCCCCATCTGCTATAAATGAGAGTTGCCATTGGTTTACATCCTTGTCAGCATTTGGTATTGTCAATGTTTCAAATCTGGGCTATTCTATTAGGTGTGTAGTGGTATTTAATGCTCTTTAAATTTGCATTTCCTTGATGACATGTGATGTGGAGCATATTTTCATATGCTTTTTGGCCATTTTATATCTTCTTTGGTAAGATATTTATTCAGGCATTTTGTCCATTTTTTAAAAAAATTGAGTTGTTCATTTTCTCATTGTTGAGTTCTAAGAGCTCTTTATATTTTGGGTAACTGCCTTTGATCAGATAAGTCTTTCAAAAATGTTCTCGTAGTGTGTGGCTAGGAGAAAAAGCTGAAAAATTTTTTAATTTTAATGAATTTCACCACCAGAAACATTCTAGAACTTATAAATGAATTCAGCAAAGTAGCAGGATATAAAATTGAAACCCATAAATCAAATGTGTTCCTAAACATCAGTGATGAATCCACTGAAAGAGAAATTAGAAAACTACCCCATTCACAATAGTCTCAAAAAATAAAATATTTGAGAATCGATCTAACAAAAGAAAATGAAAGACCTCTATAATTATAACTACAGAACACTGAAAAAAGAAACTGAAGAAGACCGTAGATGATAGAAAGATCTTTCATGCCCTTGCATAGGCAGAATTAACATTGTCAAATGGCCACACTGCCAAAAGCATTATACAGATTTAATGCAACTCCTATTAAAATCCCAATGACATTCTTCATACAAATAGAAGAAAACATTAATGAATTTCAGCTTATTAGTTATTTCTTTCCTCTCTCATGATTCTAATATTGTATCAAAAAATCATTGCCAAACCAAAGGTCATCTAGATTTTTTTTCCTTTGCTATAATCTATGTTGTGATTTTTTTTTCCTAATCTGATCCTGAAATCTCTTTCCTGAGGATAGCCATAAGCCAAGATAGTCACTCTTTAGGAGTGGCCTGGTCATGATTGGGGGCATGTGTCAAGTGGGATACAATGAGGAAATAAAAATGCATGAAAAAAGACATATTTTATTTATGAGTCCCAGGTAGATCAGGGAACTGATGACAGGACATCAGGAGGTCTAGAGAAGGCAGTTCAACAATTGTGTGGGGAGTGAGAAGGAGAAAGGACCTATGGGACTATGGCTGTATTAACATCCATGGACATGATGCCCTCTGGTTTTCCTGAAGGAATTGTGAATTAGCTAGTTCAAAGAAGATATGTACTAAAGAGGCACTTATTTACATAACCCTGATGTTGGTGTTTAGGTTTTATTGTGGTCAGCAGCTATGGGGTCAGTGAGATGAAGAACAAGTAGACCAAATCACAAATAACTGTACCAGGAGGAAGTTTTAACAATGCCAAAGGTAACTAGGCCAAAGCTGAGGTAAGAGTTTTCATCTCAAGCAACTTACGTCTAAGCCTAAGAATGGATGCTAAGGCAACAAATATATTTAATGAATTTATGACACTCTAGGGGTTTTAGAGTTTAGTGTTTATATTTTTATCTATGAGATAATTTTTGAGAAAGGTAGAGGTCTGTATCTAGATTCATTTTTGAATATGGATGTCCAGTTGTTCCAGCACATTTGCTTAAAAGACTATGTTTTCTCTGTTGTATTGTCCTTATTAAAAATTTTTTGTCAAGATCAGTTGACTCTATTTTTATGGGTCTGTTTCTGGACTCTGTATTCTGTTCCATTGATCCATTTGTGTATTTTTTTGTCAATACCATACTACAACTTTATAGTAAGTCTTGAAATCATGTAATGTCAGTTCCCCAACTTTGTTCTACTCTTTCAATATTATGTTGGCTATTCTGGGTCTTTTGCTTTCCATATAAACTATAGATTCACTTTACTGATAATGATACCAAATAAACTGACTGGATGTTGACTTGGATTGTATTGAAATCTATGAACTACACTGGGAAGAAATGACCTCCTGACAATATTAATAGTCTTTCTATCCATGAGCATATAACCAGCCTTGCATACCTGGGATAAATCCCACTTGATCATGGTATGTATTCCTTTTTAGGCATTGTTGGATTTGATTGCTAATATTTTGTTGAGGACTTTTGCCTGTATATTCATGAGACATGTTAGTCTGCAATTTTCTTATATTGTGTTTGTCTGTTGTTGGTGCTGGTCTCAAAATGAATTCAGAACTAGTCCTTCTCCGTCTATCTTCTGAAGGAGATCATAGAGAACTGGTATAATTTCTTCTTTAGAATTCACTAGTGAGCCCTTTCAGGCCTGGTGCTTTCTCTTTGAAACAGATACTAACTGTTGATTCTATTTCCTTAATAGATATAGGCCTATTCAGATTTCTATTTTTTCGTGCTTGAATTCTGGCAGTTGTCTTCAAAGGGATTGTCCCATTTCATATAGGTCACCAAATTTGTGAGCCTAAAGTTGTTCATAGTAATAATCCCTTCTTATCCTTTCAATATCCATAGGTTCTGCAGTCATGTCCCCTCCTTTATTTCTTTCCATATAAACTATAGATTCACTTTACTGATAATGATACCAAATAAATTGATAGGATGTTGACTTGGATTGTATAATTTATGTTCTCTCTCTCTCTCTCTCTCTCTCTCTCTCTCTCTCTCTCTCTCTCTTGCTGAGAGTGTAGCTCAGTGGTTGTGCAAGGCCCTGGATTTGACCCCTAACATTATACATAAAAAAGCTGATATTTTTTTTTCTCCAGAAAAAAAAAGGAAGGAAGGAGGCTGTCATTTACATGTCTTTTTAAAGAACCAGTTTTGGGGGGCTGGGGTTGTGGCTCAGCCTCGCCTGGCACGTGCAAGGCCCTGGGTTCGATCCTCAGCACCACATAAAAATAAATAAATAAAAATAAAGGCATGTGTACAACTAAAAAAGAAATAAATATTTTTTTAAAAAAGAACCAGTTTTTGGTTTGGTCAATTTTTCTCTGTTAATAACTTGTTTTCAAGTTGTTGATTTCTGTTCTAGTTTTTTTTTTTTAATTTTTTAGTTGTCAATGGGCCTTTATTTTTATTTAAGGTCTGAGGATCAGACCTTATGTGGTGCTGAGGATCAAACCCAGTGTCTCTCGTACATGCTAGGTGAGTGCTCTACCACTGAACTATAACTCCAGCCCTGCTCTAGTTTGTGCTATTGCTTTACTCTACTTATGCTGTGTTTAATTTTCTCTTTTTTTCCAGTTTCCTAAAGTGGATGCAAGATAATTGATTATAGATATTTGTTTCTAATATCTACATTTAATGCTATAAATGTTCCCGTAAGCAGTATTTTCATTGCATCCCACAAATTTTGATTAGTTGTATTTTTTTTAATATTTATTTTTTAATTGTAGTTGGACACAATGCCTTTATTTTACTTATTTATTTTTATGTGGTGCTGAGAATCAAACCCAAGGTCTCACATGTGGGAGGTGAAGACTCTATCACTGAATCACAATCCCAGCCCCTGATAAGTTGTATTTTCATTTTCACTTAATTTAGTGTATTTTACATTTTATTTATCTCAATTAAAATATGTTAATTTTATTTTTGAGTTTTTTCTTTAATCCAGATGTTATTTATAAATGTATTTTTAATCTCCAAATATTGACCCAAAAGATTGTTTTCTCCACCATATCCAATTTATTAATGAGCCCATTAAAGGCACTTTTTATTTCTATTACACCATTTTTGTTCTCAAGCATTTTTGATCCTTTTTAGATTTCCCATCTGTCTGTTTATCCATCTTTCCTTGAATATTGTCTACTTTTCCCATTAGAGATCTTAGTATAATAATCACAGTTGTTTTAAATTCATGGTCTAATAATTTCAACAATCCTGCCATTTCCAAATCTAGTTTTAATGGTTGTTCTGTCTCTTCAGACTGTGTGGTGGTGGTGGTATTTTTCCCTCCATTGGTTTGTTTTTCCCATTTTAGTATGCCTTGTAACTCTTTGTTGAAATCTGGATGAGAGGACCTATCGTAAGTTGGTCATTAGTGAGGTGGTGGTAAGATGTTAGAGAAGGAGAAGTATTCTATAGTCCTATGATTACTTCTCAGTCTTTAAAGGAGTCTGTGAACCCAGACTATGAATTTTACAAGTGACTTGCAGTTTTCTCCCTATGTAAAGTGAGTCAGGATGGCTAGAGGGGCCTGAATTTGGATATTTTTTCCTGTTTCCAAGTCTGTTTTTTCCGTCAAAACTCCAATAGGTTAGGTTCCAGTAGTTTCTCTTGAGAAAGGCTTGCTAAGACCAGAGTACCCTGGTGTATTTTAGGATGGCTACCTTTCCTCTCCCCCTGACAGAGCATGAAGGAATTTCCTTAATCTTCACTGTGAGGACATGGTACAGCTCCAGGCAGTAAAACTCACAAGAGTGTGGGGAGTCTTCTGGAGTTTTTAACTCACAGATTTTTCCACACTGAACTTTCAGCTCTTCATTAATTACAGTTAAGGTTTTCCTACATATCACTGGTTTCTGTGTGGGGTTCTGCTTAGGTAAGTTCTAACTCCATATCTCCCTGGATTTTTTTTCTCCAATTTTGAGGGGTTTTTTCCCTGTAACCTCACTTCTGTGATATAGCTAAGGAAAATTGTTGGGTTTTTTTTTCAGTTTGTTCAGCTTTTTACTTGTTATAAGCTCTTTACATCTGAGACAGGAAAGCCTAATTGTGTGAGTCATTGAAGACCGTGTCGTGTGATGGTTAATTTGGGGTGTCAGCTGGATTGTGTGTGCCTAGATAGCTGATGAAGTTTTGTTTCTGGGTATGTTTTAGGGTGTTTCCAGAGGAAATTGGTATGTGATTCAGTGAACTGAGGGAGAAAGATCTGCCCTCTATGTGGGTAAGTACCACACAATCAGCTAGAGAACCAGGTGGGATAAATAGATGGAAGAAGTTGGGTGGAGGGTATCTTTCTCTTTATTCCAAAGTAGGATACAATTTTCTCCTGGCCTTGAACATCAGAATTCCATATTTTTCTATCTTTGATCTCTGAGACTTGCACCAGCAGCTTCCTGGGACTCTCAGGACTTTAGCTTCAAACTGGAATAATGCCATCTGTATTCTTGGTTCTGAGGCTTTTTAATTTATTTCAAACCCAGGGTCTGAATTGCTAAGCAAGCGCTTCACCATGGAGCTATACCTGCTCCCCCTGGAATTTTGAATCTGGACTGCATCATGTTACCAGTATTTCAGGATCTTCAGCTTGCAGGTGGCCTATGTGGGGGCATCTCAGCCTCTAAAATCATGTGAGTCAATTCCCCTAACAAATTCTTACTGATTCTCTCTGGAGAACTCTAAGTAATATGGGTAGTTTAGTTAACTAAGTAATATAAGTAGTTTAGTTTGGTTTGTGGTTTGAGTTTTAATAGGACGATGACTTGATTAAAATTCAATGTATAATGAATTTTAGATCTTAGGCAGCTGGGCTGCTCTATTGAAATATAACAGGGCACTCAACTTTTGACTGGCCTCTCAAGTTGGAAGTTAGCTGGTTGTAGGCTGTAGGACTAGAGGCCCACTCCATTTGGCTCTCTGGGAGTTTCTTGTAAAGGATGAAGAGAGAGAGAAGAAAGTATCAAATGACTTTTCTCAGCATGGCACAAAACAAGGTGTTAATAACCATCAATAGAGTTTTCATTTGCAAAACCTCCTGTTTCTTACCATTTCTTTTGTATTAGAAATGATTATTCTAATGAAAACTTTGAAAGAAGACTTCCTGTTAGCCTAGTTTCCAGGGAAGACATTCATTCAGGGCCCTGTGGCTCATTTGGCCACAAATGAGTCTCTGCAGTGGAGAGGTGATTATTCTTACAATCACAGTAGAACCTGGGGTACAAGGTGCCAGAGGTCAGGGTGATAGAGGATATATTCCATCTCTTGGCTTCAGTTTTTATATCAGCTTTCACTGTAAAGGGTGTTCACTTGCGCTAAAACAATCCCAACATGCAACCCCACAGAAGATTCTCATGGCCCATGGGCTTAAGTAATTGCCAGCCAAACAAAACAGCAAATTTTCCATGTAGAATGATTTAGTGCAGTGAAACTAGGATAAATAATGAAGGCATTTGTTTATGCCTACTTACAACATTCCTTGTAGGCAAAAAAGGGGAAGAAAACATCATTCTAAGCCTGCAAAGGCAGCCAGTGCAGGCTCATCAAAAATATGCATTTGCTTTTGTAGTCAAAGAGTGTGAGTTTGCTCTGCTTCACCTCCTGGCCTGGGCTCTTCTGATATCCATGTAATTTAAATGAGAAAGTCGTTCTAGGGAGTCATCACATTTCAAAGAAGTGACCCTTTTTGGATGTTGAAAGAATCCCCAGTGTTTGGGTTCATTTCTGGGTGAGGTGGTGTCATAGAGTTCTTGAGATGCTATCCAGAGGAAAAGACCTTGGAAAGTCTAAACAGAAGTTGTTTACCTTGTCATTTTGCTTGTTGTGCAAATGGGCCTCAGCTTTGGTGAGAAAACAAGCACATTTCAAGCTCAGTCTAAGTCAAAATTCACCATTGCCATCAAACTCTAACAAAAGAGGTTTTTTGTTCATTCTTACAGTGACCTGCCTTCCATCATGAACGTTGTAGCTAAGACATCCCAACCATACCATCTTCCAAATTGACCGCCAGTTGGTTAGGCTCAGCTTCAAGAGGTAATTGAGTTGAAGGATTTTATTCCCTGTTATTTTTCCAAAGGGACATTTACATTTTGCCCCCAGAACTCTTGGTCTTCCAAAGAACAGAATTTCTCAGGAAACCAGGCTGGTCACAGTCTCGGATTTTAAGTTGCATCCAAACATGGGTTTCCAACCTGTCCTGAACCTCATTATGTCTTTCCCCTGGGCTAGAGCCACTGCTGTTCTAATATTTCCACAGGACCATCCTGGGTCAGGTCTGTTGGGGAAAGTCCCATCGGTGTCATTCTCCAGATAATCCCATTCAGAAGACCCCTTCTCCATGTCAGGTTCATCCTCTGATTACTGGCTTCTGTCTTTGGGGCACAGAGCTTTCTGTACTTTCTCAGCCACCGAACTGAAAATACCCTTTTTCCCTTTTACCTGCCAAATTAGGTTTAAAGAGAGGGTGCATGGCTCCTGGATCCTAGAAAGGTGTTAAATATCTTTGCTGCTAGAAATTCAACTAGAGACATTAACACCTACCTCCTGGCTCCAGAGCGAGTGTTAATGTTCCTGCTGCCAGGATAGCTTTCATCCAGGGCCTTTCTTCTAGCCAGCACTCAACCAGTGCCAGGACCAGGGAGAAAGCAAAGCAAACCAGACTGAAGTCCCAACAGTAACAATCCTCATTTGGTTAGCACCAAACCAATAACCCCATCTTTTTAACCACCTTTAAAGCATTTTGAAGAAAAAAAAAAAAACAGTTCCAAAGATTAATGATATAAAAAAGTTTATGCAAAAATATTCTTTCAATAATAATACCTTTACATAGCATGCTTAATATGCCAAAGCACCTTCACATAAAATAACACAAACCTTTCACTGAAGATTTACTTAAAATATATTAATTCCTGCTGTAACCCCCTGAGAACAGAAACTGTTATTCTCACATAAAATAAGACCTAACAGACTTAGAGAGGATTGATAGTAGACACCTGTTATGCTGCTCTCTATCTGTCAAGGCCTTGACCTTCACCCCAGTTCCCTACTGGATTGCTAGATCACAACAATAACTATGACAGCCATAGGGACAAGTATTATTTTAAAGATCATAAATTAAGTACATTTGACCAAGAAACAAAAAGTAGTATAAGACTGTGACTTGAACCCAAAATTGACTGAGGTCTAGACTATGTACTTCCTACTGGGCTATAGTGCCTATGATCACCCCAATAGCAGGGCACTTTCCCCAAGACTTTGTTCAGTTATTCATTCATTCATACAGCACAGATTTTCTGAAGTGTTACTATGTGACAAGCACTGTGGTGGGTGTGAATATTTTTAAAAATAAAGAATCAGTCACAGAGCTAGCATTCAAGTTGTTTACAACCAGTAGAAGAGATAGAGCTGGTATGAAAGCAACTCTAAACTAGGTAGGAAGACTGGACATCGACATTTCAAAAGTATAGGTGATGGTATGTAAAGTTTGAAGGGGGTTGAGATTCATCATCCACAAGGAAAATAAATGCTTGTCTGAGCATGTAGAGGGGACCTAGTTGTTAAGCTAATCTTTAAACTTCAGCATCTCACTGAAAACCCATAAAGATTTCTGAATCTACAAAAAATCCAAGGTATTTGCAGAGGAGAAACTTAGAAATGGAGTTTTGGTCAAACCAGTTATACCTTAGGTAACTAGATAGTAGGTGAAGAAAACTTTCTTACTGTCAAAGTAGTCTAACAAAAAAAATGGAAATGAGATGATAAAATTGTCACCATTGCAATTCTCAATAAAATACTGGACTTAAGCTATGATAATTAACTTTTGCCAATATCACAAAAAGAGAGATACACCTTATATTCCTCCTGGTAAAGGACACAGTACCATCTATGAAGAAATCTTGCCAAAAATCCAAACCTGAACTTAAATGAGATTTTAGATTTACTGGTATGTAAGAAATGCAGGGGACAAAGTAATTAGTTATAATGTTATATAAAGATGCAATAAGTAATATCCAGTATGTAGGAAAATCTAGAGGAGAAATTAATGTGTTTCTATACAAAGTAAATTACATGGGGTGGAGGGCAGTGGGAAGAGGAACCCATAGATTAAGAAACTCAAGAGAGATACAACCCAATGCTATAGAGGAAACATCTTTGAATCTTTACTCAAACAAACAAAATAGAGGGTACATAGACATTTTGAGACTTTGGACAAATCTACATTTAAACATCCTGTCAACATCTGGCCATTTAGAAGAATCTATTATATGGCCATTAAAAACCCCAACAAACCAAAATCTGCTTTTCTGCCATATCTTGGATTTTGAAATACAGAGTGTGGGAAGAAGGTTGGAAGAACTCATATCTTTCTCATGATTTTTTAAAACATTGTATGCAAACTTTCAAATTATAATTGCATATTTATAATTTCTAATAAGTTTATGTCATGGTTTAGATGCGGAATGTCCTCCAAAAAACGTTATGTGGTTAAATCATGGTCCCCAATGAAGCAAGGTTCAGCAGTGGGGCTATTGGCAATGATTGGATCATAGGGGTTCTGACCTCATCAGTGGATTAATCCATCAAATTAATTTGATGCATCAGTCCATTGATAGCTAAATGAAGTTCTGGGACTCAGGACCTAGATGGAAGAAGTAGGTTACTAGGAGTGTGCCTTAAAGGATTCATCTAGTCCCTAGCCCTTTGCTTTCTGTGTGTTGGCTTCCCGGCTACCCTGAGTTGAGACGTTATCATCCTCCATGCAGTTCTGCCATGATGTTCTATCACCTTAGGTCCAAAGAGATGAAGTTGGTCAACCATGGACTGAATCTTCTGAAACCATGAGCCAAAATAAACTTCCCCTCTAAATTGTTCTTATCAGGTATTTTGGTCACAGTAATAAAAAGCTGACTAATACAGATAATAAAAGTAAGATTCATTTTCTAAAAAAACATTTAAAGCTGTCATACATTATGTGGTTCAGGAAAACCTGCTACTTGTGGGAAGTCATTTTTAATTATTTTATAGTGAAAGATTCCTTTATAAAGTAGGAAGCTTAACTTTGGGTTTGCCTCTAATTTAGAATTTTATATATGAATTCCCTGCAAATGGAGCAAGCAGATTCTCAAAACCAAATATATCCACATCCTACCCACCTGTTATCCATAGTAGGAACCCAGAGGACTCTTGTTATCATTCCTAATTCCTGCAAATATATCCTTGAAGCATTTAACTTGGAAACCCCCTCGTCTTGTCCATTTGCCCAGTGGCTCTGATACAGGCCCTGAGAGGGCTGAGTCTTTCAGAGTCCCCACAAGTTGGAATGAAGCTCCCCAGCTAACAGTAAGTGCTCACAGGACAATAGAACTGTAGAGCTTTGCTGTAATGCACTTGGCATCCTTGAGCACTCAAGGGGGTAACCTTAATGAGCACAAAATATTCTTCTCTAATAAGAACATGCTGTCATAATCACCCTCCATGTGATAAATATCCTAGAGGTTTTCTCTTTGTTAGGTTAATGCTTTTCCACAAGATAATTTAACCAATTCTCTAAAAAATAATCACACGTTATCAGGCCCCAATATAGTAATATGGTGTTGGTTTTCTTTCTTTTTTTTTAAATGTTTTGAATCTTGCCTTAAACAAATTCCATCCAAATAAATGCTCCCTTTTTTAGCTGGCACCAAAGCTTGTGTTTTTCATTGTAATCAAGCTCCCAGTTGGCTAACTCCTTCTCTAACAGTATGTCTTCTGATTTCATTTGAGCAAAATTTATCATCCACAAGCAAAGACAGAAAATGTGTGAATGTCTAAAGCTTATGTAAATTAAGAGGCCAAGCACGCTGGTCCTAAAAATAGTAGATAATTATAGGCATTTCTTCCCCATACAATAATTATAGGCCTCCTGTCATCTTTTCTATTCTGTATAAGGTCACAGTAGTATTATACAAAATTTACAGTATATTACAAGTTAAAAACACAATAATTAGCAACTGTGCATCTTCAGCAGCAGTGATGAATGTTCACAGTAAAAGTTTAGAAAAAAAAAGAGCATTATTTGTTTTATGTGGACAGTACACACTTAAATTTAATCATCAACTCCTGCTACCCAATAGGCAATATTCTCTCACTATTATAATGCTATTTGCCAAGTTCATAGTACACCCTTGGGCTGAATTCATCCTTAACGAAGAGACAAGAAGCCAAATCTCTCATCGTCATCTCAACCAGGTGCACCATATTATTTTAAATTTAATAATTCTGCTGAACATATTGAATGATAATGAGCAAGCTTATAGAAAGTACCAAGGATTATTTTGACCATTATGATCAACATCTGATTCAGGGGGGAAAAAAATCCTCTCACTAAATAATGTGGATAGTTCAGAGGTTTGCTTAGTAGGATTGGTTTAGGTTTTTTTTTTTCCCCCTCAACTCCTTCTTCTCCCTCCCCAGGCTTATTTATATCATTTATTGGGGGTGGGGCATGGGTATTATATTTTTCAGTGGAAATAAAATATAATTTAACAAAAGAGAGGGTTTACCCTCAGCTCTTAATTATCCATACTAATGGAAACAAAGAGGCACAGATAACGCAGAATGACAGGACAGAGTATAATTTCTATTTTGCTTAAGGAAAAGGTCAGAGAACCATACACTCTTATTTCACCTTTCCCAGTTATGTCAAGCTATTAGCAATGGTTTGGGAAGGAGAAGATTTAGCAAGAATGGAAAAAGAAAAGGTTGTAGAGGCCCAGAATCCCAAATCCCCTATTATAAAGCCCACTCATGATTGCCTGGATTACCTGGTTTGCTCAGCTATTCCATATCTCTAGCTATGAAGGCTCCTTTCCCTATTTGCTCTGCCATAGTCAGAGATGATCACTGTAAACAGCAATGCTCACCCCTAGGACTGTGCCTACTCAAAAGTAATTCCAACCCTAAAGACCAGTATTCAAAGGAAAACTAGAAACTAATCCAGAGCAACCATGTGGCTTTGTGTTTACAAGTGACTGAGTGACCATTTTATTCCTGAGCAAAATAGTATGTATAGAGATTAAGAAGCTGTACATTAAAAGAACATATAAGTGGAATACATAACCACTGTCAGATTAAATATTTGCTAGCCATTGAGAGTTGCTGTGGCTACTGATCAGACTTCAATCCATATAGAGCTATAACCTTGGGATTTTCTTCATAGCAGTGTCAAATTCTCATCATCATGAAGGTCATCTTATTTTTGTGCTGGTTAGTCCTTAAGAATAATGCAGAATATGCCTTCTGGCTAAGAGTACATATTTTGGTGTCAGGTAAGACAGGTAACATACAGGTTGCTCTCTTCAGCCAGGACCTCTGTTCTGAGTTTTCAACTAACCTGTCCACGTGCTTGGTTGATATTTCCCCTTTGAATGTCTCTTAGACCCTATAAACACAACAGAATCCCTTCTCTTTCTCCATAAACCTGCTTAAGAGGTTTATAAATGATACTACAACAAGATTGATACTCTTTTCCATAAATCCTGAAATCCAGTTCATTCAGAGAGATCTTTTCATACATGCCGTCTTCTCTTTTGCTGTCTCAGGAGTCTCCATTTCCATCTAGTGAACCACACCAGGAAAGCTGATCCCACGGTTTGGGGAGTAGAGTTATGACTTAAGCTAAGTCAGTCAGAGCATCCCATCATTCTATCCTCAATAACCAGTTCAGAAATAAACATGAGATTTTAGTTGGTCAATCATAGTGAAATTTGAGACATTTGCTGGGAATGCTTGAACAAAGGTGTACAGAAAGAAGCATCTAGCCTTGGGCTCGCTGACAGTCATCTTGGAAGCATGAAAAAGCTTATATGTGATGCACACCTGTAATCCCAGCAGCTCAGGAGACTGAGGCAGGAGGATTGCAAGTTCAAAGTCAGCCTCAGCAACTTAGCAAGGCTCTGTCTTGGAAAAAAAAAAAAAGGCTGGGGTTGGGACTCAGTAGTTAAGTACCCCTCTTCATGGAGCTCTGCCTCAGGTTGACCCAACCCTGTCTCCATTTCTTGCAGTTAAATGAGCCAGCAAGTTCCTCATTTTAAAGTCAAATTCTATTACTTACAATAGAAAATATTCAAATGATTCAATAAATAGGTGTACTGCTAACTATCTCTGGAATCCATTTACTTTTATTTTTTCCACCACTACTCAAGTCAAACTATCACTAGTTCCTTCTGAGACTATTGCAACAGGCTTCTAAACAATCTTCCTGCTTTCCTAGTTGTCCCTTTCCACATTCTGTACAAATAGTAAGCTGATCTTGTTTTTTTAAAAAAAATTAAGGGAGGGGGGATAGTAGAGGATAGGAAAAGTAGCAGAATACAACAGTTACTAATATGGCATTATGTAAAAATGTGGATGTGTAACCGATGTGATTCTTCAATCTGTATTTGGGGTAAAAATGGGAGTTCATAACCCACTTGAATCTAATGTATGAAATATGATATGTCAAGAGCTTTGTAATGTTGTGAACAACCAATAAAAAATGAAAAAAAATAAAAATAAAAAAATAAAAAATAAAATACAAAAAAAAATTAAAAAATTAAGTATGATTAAATTACTTCCCAGACTAAAGTTCTTTATTGACTTCTTATTGATACCAGCATAAAATTCATAGTCCAAAAAGCCTCTCAGTGCTATGGCATTTGGTCCCTTCCCTTCCTATTCATCTTCATTGTGTGGCAGTCCCCCTTGATCTTTAAATGTACAATTGCTTTGTGCAGTTGCTCAAAGACATATAATGTTCTTTTCTGCCTTTGGTCTTTTGTGTATCCTGTTTCATCTGCCTAGACCACCCTGTCCCCAAACCAATGACCATATATCCCAACATCCTTTGCCTACCCGACTCTTTGGATCACAATGGTATTCTTCACAGAAGTCTTCAATTTTATGTTCTCCTATCACAAGCTCCCACTCTCCTGTCTCTTTTTCACAACAACCTCACATTTCTAATCACATATTTAAAACTATCTGCTCTCCCCACATCTGTCTCCTTTACCGGGTGTCTCCCTAGCACAAATCTACAACACAGCAGGCACCCAATTAATGGGTAACCACTGAGCCAAATCCCCAGTCCTTTTTTATTTTTTGCTTTGTGACAGTCATGCTAAGTTGCTTTGGACCTCACAAAATTTCGTTCTTTTTTATTATTTTTTTTTATTTATATGTGACAGTGGAATGCATTACAATTCTTATTACACATATAGAGCACAATTTTTCATATCTCTGGTTGTATACAAAGTATATTCACACTAATTCATGTCTTTATACATGTATTTTAGATAATAATAATCATCACATTCCACCATTATTTCTAACCCCATGCCCCCTCCCTTCCCCTCCAATCCTTCTGCCCTATCTAGAGTTCATCTATTCCTCCCATGCTCCCTCTCCCTACCCCACTCTGAATCAGCCTCCTTATATGAGAGAAAACATTCAGCATTTGGTTTTGGGGGATTGACTAACTTCACTTGTCATTATCTTCTTTAACTCCATCCATTTACCTACAAATACCATGACTTTATTCTCTTTTATTGCTGAGTAATATTCCATTGTGTATATATGCCACATTTTTTTTTATCCATTCATCTATTGAAGGGTATCTATGTTGGTCCACAGTTTAGCTATTGTGAATTGTGCTGCTATAAACATTGATGTGGCTGTGTCCCTGTAGTATGCTGTTTTTAAGTCCTTTGGGTGTAGCCCAAGAAAAGGGATAGCTGGGTCAAATGGTGGTTCCATTCCCAATTTTCCAAGAAATCTCCATACTGCTTTCTATATTGGCTGCACCAATTTGCAGTCCTACCAGCAATGTATGAGTGTACCTTTTCCCCCACATCCTTGCCAACACTTATTGTTGTTTGTATTCACAATAGCTGCCATTCTGACTGGAGTGATATGGTATCTTAGAGTAGTTTTGATTTGCATTTCTCTAATTGCTAGTGACGATGAACATTTTTTCATATATTTGTTGATTAATTGTATATCCTCTTCTGAGAAGTGTCTGTTAAGGTTCTTGGCCCATTTGTTGATTGGGTTATTTGTTTTTTTAGTGTTTAGCTTTTTGAATTCTTTATATACCCTAGAGATTAGTGCTCTATCTGATGTGTAAGGGGTAAAGATTTGCTTCCAAGATGTACCTCACAGATTGTTTCTTTTGCTGAGAAGAAACTTTTTGAGTCCATCCCATTTGTTGATTCTTGATTTTAATTCTTGCATCAAAGGAGTCTTATTAAGGAAGTTGGGGCTAATCTGACATGATGGAGGTTAGGGCCTACTTTTTCTTCTATTAGATGCAGGGTCTCTGGTTGTATTCCTAAGTCCATTGATCCATTTTTAGTTGAGTTTGTGCATGGTGAGAGATATGGGTTTAATTTTATTTTGTTGCATATGGATTTCCAGTTTTCCCAGCACCATCTGTTGAAGAGGATATCTTTTCTCCAAATGCATGTTTTTGGCACCTTTGTCTAATCTAAGATAATTATTTTTTTGTGGGTTAGTCTCTGTGTCCTCTATTCTGTACCATTGATGAAAAATTCTCAATAAAATTCTGGCAAATCGAATACAAAAACATCAAAGAGATTGTGCACCATGATCAAGTGGAATTCATCCCAGGGATGCAAGATTGATTCAACATACAGAAACCAATGAATGTAATTCATCACATCAATAGATTTAAAGATAAGAATTATATGATCATCTCAATAGATGCAGAAAAAGCATTTGACAAAATACAGAACCACTTTATGTTCAAAACAATAGAAAAATTAGGGATAACAAGAACATATCTCAACATGATGAAGGCTATTTATGCTAAGCCCCAGGCCAATATCATTCTAAATGGAGAAAAATTAAAGGCATTCCTTCTAAAAACTGGAATAAGACAGGGATACCCTCTTTCACCACTTCTATTTAACATAGTTCTTGAAACATTGGCCAGAGCAATTAGACGAAAGAAATTAAAGGGATACACATAGGAAAATTGACATTATGATTCTGTACCTAGAAGACCCTAAAAGTTCCACCAGAAAACTTCTAAAACTACTAAATGAATTCAGCAAAGTAGCAGGATATAAAATCAACACCCATAAATCAAAGGCAATTCTGTATACCAGTGACAAATTCTCTGAAAGGAAAATGAGGAAAACTACTCCATTTACAATAGCCTCAAAGAAAAAGTAAAATACTTGGGAATCAACTTAACGAAAGAGGTAAAAGATTTATATAATGAAAATTACAGAACCCTAAAGAAAGAAATCAAAGAAGACCTTAGAAGATGGAAAGATCTACCTTGGTCTTAGATAGGAAGAATTAATATTGTCAAAATGACCAGACTTCCAAAAGCACTGTACAGATTTAATGCAATTCCAATCAAAATCCAAATGACATTCCTCATAGAAATAGAAAAGGCAATCATGAAATTCATCTTGAAAAATAAGAGACCCAGAATAGCTAAAGCAATCTTTAGCAGGAAGAGTGAAGCAGGTGGCATCACTACACCAGACCTTAAACTATACTACAGAGCAATAGTAACAAAAACAGAATGGTGTTGGCACCAAAACAGGACCTCACAAAATTTCTGAGTCTAGCTTTGAACTCTCAATCTTCCTGCCTCAGCCTCCTGAGTTGCTGGGATTACAGGCATGCACCACTGTACCCAGACGTAGCTTTTTAACCTTGGGAAAGCTACTTAACCTCCTCAAGCTTTTATTTCTTCATTTAAAAAAATGCAAATGGTAATATTCACCTCACAGGGCTGTTTGAGGATTTCTAGCTTACTAGTCACTGTTCTTTAGAGAAATAGAACCAATAGGATGGAGAGAGGGTGGGGAGAAATTATGGGAAATGGCTCATGAGATTATGGAGGCCCAGAAGTTTCATGATCTGCAGTCTGAAAGCTGGAGCCCACGAAAGCCAGTAGTGTCAGTCAGTCAGTCATTCTGAGGCCTGAGATCCAAGTCCAAAGGCCTAAGAACCAGGGAATCTGATGGCTTAAGTCCTGGTCTGAGTCCTAAAGCCCCAAAACCAGAAGTGCCAGTGTCTAAGGGCAAGAGAAAATGGATATTTTAGCTCAGAGGAATCAAATTTTTCCTTCCTCTGCTTTTTTTGTTGTTGTTGTTCCATTCAGGCCCTCAACAGATACATGAGGACCACCTGTGTTGTTAAGGGTGATCTTGTTTACTCAGTCTACTAATTCAAATACTTGGCTCTTCTAGAGACGTTTCCACAGACACACCTAGAAATGTTTTGCCAGCTATCTGAGCAACTTCCAGTCAAGCTGACACATAAAATTGACCATTTCATCTACTAAGTAGAGTATGCAAAGTCTGGGATTTCTCCAGATCTCAGGAAGCAAAAAAACAAAATAAAAAATCCCTAACAATCTAGATGCTTTATAAAATAATCTAAACTTCCAATAAAACTGAAGTGAGAAGACGAATTTCCACCAAAAAGACCCCAAGAACAACTGTGCCATTCAAAGCAGCTGAAAGAATTTACAAACAAAATACTGTAGGAGAAACTATTTGGAAGCCATCATGCTTACTCTTCTAAATAAATGACAGAAATGATTAGTCCCTGTTCTGTGTGATGTTACCTCAAGACTGAGGGCTGTGGGGATGCAGCTCAGTGGAGTGCTTGCCTACATATACAAGGCCCTGGGTTCCATCCCCAGCTCTGCAAAAACAAAACTGAACTTGAGCTCTGGGGAACTCTTGTCCCAATTTTAAAGTCACCAACAAACATCCTGTGGATCCTTTTCATGTTTTCAATTATATGACTGATTTCTTCCCTCAAACTGAGAACTGCATTAAGACATTTATCTACATTCTCTTGTTTCATTTAATCTTCAGATTCCTAAGTAATTCTTATCACTTACATTTTATACCTTTTATGGATGAGAAAACTGAGACCTAGGTTTTCTGAGTTCAACACTCAAGCTCTTTCTTCATAGCATTTTCCAAATTTGGGGTTAGGTCATTAAAATTTTTTTTTTACTAAGAAAAGGGATGATCCTAATTAAACCAACATTTAAAATATTTGCATGTAAAATATTTGTGATAAAGATCCTTGAATACAATAACGAAACAGTTAAGAGATTTGCTCATTGGACTATGCTTGTTCACTTTCAATAGCTAATGCCTGTTCAAAGTGATAATGGAATTTTTTTTCTACTTCTTCATAAACTGAGCACAGGTGACATTGTTCATGATGCAGTCCACCACTAATTTTCCATCTTTCAATTTTCTTATTATTGTGCTTTCCTCTCCATTCTACCCCTGATGTGCTTGCTATCTGTAAGAGTTACAGAGTTTTTTTTTTTTTTTTTTTGGTCATCAACTGTAGTTTCTTCAAACTTATCTCCCAGGGTACAAGAAAACTGACTTTTTTCCAAAGTGCTCTCAGTTTTTATGATGAGGCAGTTTTTTAAAAGTGGTAGTTAACACAACTTGGTTTGGCCACTTCTCCCCTCCACTCCCTCTTTTTTTTTTTTTTTCAAAGTTAGTTTTACCTCATTTCCTTCATGTATCCATCAAAACTTTTGCTCTCCACCAAGTGCCAATTACCTCTGAGCTGCTGAATGGTGGCCATGGTGGGTGTGGACTGGTGGGCACAGCTAGCAGAGCAGGGTAGTGTATGAAAACATACTGTGATTAGATTTTCTTGTTTAACATCTACACCAGATTATAAATTCCTTGTGGGCAGGCACCTTGTATATTTTGTACACCCATTTGCATTTGCAGGAGCCCAGAATAATACTTGCTACATATTTGTTGTTTGTTGTTCAATTTTTTTGTCAAAAAAGTGAATGAGTGCATGCTTTGATATAATAGAGCAATCAAATGAGAACTCAGTTTTCGAAATAAAACAATATGCAAGTTAAACTAAGCATCCTGAAAGCTTTCGTTTTCTCTGTAGCCCACTTGGTACTTCAATACTAGATAATTGCTCATGGATAGGTCGACAATCCATTAAAGAATGGATGCTTAATGCTGAAAGACCCAATTTTTCCAAGGTTTCTGTAGAGCATCCTCTGTTGAGCCACAAGGCCCTCCTTTGTATTAGAAGTGAGAGCTAAGTTCTAAAGTCAACTTAGATGGAACAAATATGTTCTTTTGACTCAATGATATAACATTTTATCAGCCACATAAAAAATGAAATATATGTGTTCATTTGCTATTTGAGGAGCTTTTTCAACGTGTAAGCAGGAGCTATGTCAGCTGCTAACTGGTGATCCTTTTTTGACACCCTTTCCCAAGAGAATTGCATAGATAAACATACTCTATTTGAACAAGACCAGTGACAGCAAAATTGCTTGCTTGTCTCTAAAGAGACTCTAATAATGTGCACCAAGGGAGAGGCCCATGGTCTGACAGAATTTTTTTTTCCCCAGTGTAAACCATAAAATCCATTTCAATAGCCAGAATAAAGCAGTTTAAAGTGCATCCCTAGTTAATTACATTCAAAGAGTAATAATAAAATCAACTATTAAATTTTAGAACTTCCTCTTTAAAGTATTAAATATTTGGCAACTCTATCGCAGTTAAATTTCTCTCAGAGCAAAACCTTGCTGTGCTCAGGCCAGCTGATAAGAAGAATGTATGCCTATAATTTCACTGTGCTAGAGACTGTATTTTTCCTGTGAAGAAATATTTCAAATAAACCCTTTGTTTTTGCCAAATGTCTGCAGCCTATTAAATAACCAAGAGTAATATGCATATTCACTTAAGAGGACATAGCTGAGTCGGGAATCCTCTATCATAATTGGCAACACACGACCAAAGAAATGTAAAATCCAAACCTAAAGGTGGTTTGAACTCTAATCCCATGTTTGGGGCCTTGACTCAGTGCCTCAGCAGCTTTCAAGATTGAGGTATTATCTGGCCTTTAAAACTTGACCCTTGATAATGTCACTCCATGCCAATGGGAAAGGCACTGGCTGCTCACTGAAGCACAGGCTGTACTAGTTCAGGATGAAAAAACAGGGTTCTGCAGAAATCAGCCAGGAGGCCGCTACACAAGTCTCCTGGCACAAGGCTTGATTAGGTAGCTGAAAATCTACTCTCTTTGGTAACTTCATTCCCAGAAACAAGAAGGATTAAGCTGCCCAGTGGAGGAGAATTCAGAATGTGATCTTCCAAGGCTGAAAGCAGTGGCTGCCAACATTTATTTACCCAGTGGAATTTGTTTTGCCCCAATTTTCCATTTGAAAAGCTGACTGTCTCCATGAATAGAGGGCAAGGACTCCTTCCTAAAGAGGTATTAGAACATGAAGGTCTCAGTGAAGCCAGCCTACTGGCTTCTCAGAATCCCAAAGGAGAAAGGGAAACTTGCTGCTATCTTCAAAGATACAGCTTCAATTCTGGGGAGACTTCACTGGGCAGCTTTAGGAAATAATTATGTCTATAAAGTCAATGGACTGTGGACCAGATAATAAGCTGAACTTACACCACAAGAAAGCCCACTTGGAAATATCTCTGGCAAATAGCAAACAGAAGCCTCTCAAATAAAGGTACACAGAAATGATGACATGGTAAGATCTTCACAGCAACTGTGTATCTTTGCAGTGCCTCTTCAGAGCCAGAATCAAATGAAATATCAGAGAGAATATCTTGTGAGAGAAAAAAACTGTACAGGGGAGTGCACAGGTACCCTCTGCATCCTCCTGGGCACTGGACATGGGGTATAGGATGTTTCTAGAGGCAGACAGTAGAAGTGGATGGCTCTTTAACATTTCACTTTGAACCACATGTTTAAGCCATTTTAAAAAGACTTATAGTTATCATTATGCTCTTACTTTACAAAGAAAAAGCAACCGAGATAAAGTTATATCCAGGACTATTCTTGAAAAAAAAAAAGAGAGAAGGGAACTTGCCTTAAGCAGTCTCAGACTAAATTCCCAATTAACTATTTGTTAAGAGCCCAATAGATGCCTGGTATGAAGGTATAATGAAGAAAAAGATGTATGTGGTCCTACTTTTCAGAAACGTGACCATCTAGTCATGTCCACAAATGAATGCTCTTCATTTGTGTCAGGTACTGTTTTTAAAAAGCTAGATAAAGGAAAGGAACAGGAAGAGATTGGCACCTTGATTTAGAAGCTTGTGGTAGGCTACACTGAGGAGAAGTCATATAGACTGACCTTGAAAGGACACAAAAATGTTTACCAGGTGGACAGAGGATTGCACGGGGAGTGTTCCAGGAGGAAACAACTTAGGCAAGGTGTAGTTTAAGACATCTCAGGGGCTGGGGATGTGGCTCAAGCAGTAGCGCGCTCGCCTGGCATGCGTGCGGCCCGGGTTCGATCCTCAGCACCACATACAAACAAAGATGTTGTGTC
This sequence comes from Urocitellus parryii, assembly GCF_045843805.1. Lineage (NCBI taxonomy): Eukaryota > Metazoa > Chordata > Mammalia > Rodentia > Sciuridae > Urocitellus > Urocitellus parryii. The sequence goes on from NC_135541.1 coordinate 71,340,217, forward strand.
CGCCAAAAACTAAAAAATAAATATTAAAAATTCTCTCTCTCTCTTTCTCTCTCTCCTCTCTCTTTAAAAAAAAAAAGACATCTCAGGTGTCAAGGACTTAAAACTAATTCAATATGCCTGGGGGAAGTCTAGGGAAGCAGAATGCCAATATGCACCTGCACCCATGGGGTTTTGTGGGAAGGCTACAGGAGTTGGATCAAGAGCATTGATTTCCAAGCTGTTATGGTTTAGATATGAGATGCCCCCACCAAAGGCTCTTGTATGAGACAATGCAAGAATTTTCAAAGGTGAAATGATTGGATTATGAGAGGTGTGACCTAATCTGTGGATTAATCCACTGATATGGATTAACTTGGTGGTAAATGTAGGCAGGTAGGGTGTGACTGGAAGAAATACTGTCACTAGGGGTGTGCCTTTAGGGTTTATATTTTGTCCGTGGAGAGCATATCTCTCCCTCTGCTTCCTGATTGCCATGTCCTAAACTGCTTCCCTCCATTGGATCCTTCTGCCATCATGTTCTGTCTCACCTGGGCCCAGAACTATGGAGTCCACCCGCTGTGGAATGAACCTCTGAAACCATGAGCCAAAATCAACTTTTCCTCCTCAAAGCTGTTCTCTTCGGATCTTTAAATCATGGCAACACAAAGATGACTAAAACACAAGCTAAACTGTTTGGACTTAATCCTGTCAGTAACAAGAAGGCACAAAGGACTTTAAATAGATCAAACCTGGGCTTTAAGAGGATCATTAGGATTCCAGCCTGCTGGTGAATGGATTGCCGGGGCCAAAACTTGGAGACAGAGACAAACTAGGACTATCCCTTCATTCATCCATGCATTTTTGAGCACTGCCGAGGGTGACCTTGCATAGGCACCCTGAGGGAGTAGTTAAATGATTATCAGGGTGATGAGCACTAAGGTGAGAGAGCAGTAGAAGGAGCCCTTAGAATTTCTTTCATGAGCAGTTGATTGTGAAGAGTGGAGTATGTTTGGGTGGTTTCTGGTCTTTTTCTAAACTCTGTTGACATCAAGAGGCAAATTCTTTCCTGTCCTCATCCTCATGTAACTAATCTCTTATTCTCAAATAGATTACTCCTCTCAGAAGCATCTGTCTTGAATCAGTAACCAGATTGGAAGGAAGTCTTGATGGTAGATTCCCAGGAACTGGATGAGAATAAGAAGGTACTTTCTATTAGGAGTTCCTCCATTTCAAATGGTATCTGCTTCACCTCTCAGGACAACCCTAGATTCCAGGCAAAGCCATGAATGTCTAGATTGATTTTGGTGCCCCTCCCTCCCTGGACCCAATCTCCCAGGTTCCAGACCTCCTCTCTTGCCCAGCATGCACGCACACATATGCACACACACACACACACACACACACACACACACACACATAGTAGTCATGTCTTTGTCCCCCCAATTTTTTTTTCTATCATAAAATTAAGTACTTCTGCCCAGAAAGGATAATATACTTTATGAAAAGAAAATTCCAGGAATCTTTCAGTTGTCTCCTTATAGAGCCAGATCAATACCAGGTATTTTCTGAAAGGTCAAACTGCTCTTCTTGGGGTTAAATGATCTTAGGATTGAAAGATTTTCCTGTGAACAGATTCAATTTCCCTCTTCACTTCAGAATCTCTCTTTTCTTCCTTTCTAACAGTCTCTCAGCTCCTCCCCAGATCGATTTGTTCAACTCTCCTTCAACTCTACTATAGACACTGTCATTTACTTCTTCAGAAATTGCTTTCTTAAAAAAATGGTTTTGGTCTGGCACAGTGACACATGCCTGTAATCCCAGTGACTTGGGAGACTAAGGTAGGAGGATCACAAGTTTGACCCAGCCTCAGCAAGTTGGGAAGACCCTGTCTCAAATTTTTTTTAAAAAGAGAGGAATGGGGATGTTTAGTAGTAAAGTGCTCTGAATTCAATCCAACTACCATCAAAATTCTCTTATTTATATTCTTTTTACTTTTATTCTTTTTATTTTTCCTCTTCTCATCATGTTCCACTTCTCCTTATCCACAGGCTCTCTCCACTTCATCTACACACTTGATTCAATCACCTTTACACTCCTTTCAAACCTGGCATTCCCTCAAAGGTATGTGTCAAACCTCTCATTAAGGTACTCTCATATCCAAACATGAAAGCTCATCCCAGGGCTCAACCCATCCCAAAGTGGGCCAAAAGCCCCAGGATTCCTACAAAAATCATGAGGACCTGACTTTCCAAGGACCAGGCCAGGCCACACTTCACAGACAAGTTACATGTGTGTTTTACGCATCCACCACAGACCACAAAACCTGTGAAGGTTTGGATTGTGGGAAAAGGTTGTAGGCAAGGCAGAGAATGGGATGTGGCTCCTGAGCTCAGGTGTCTCATCAGTGCCGGAAAGAGAAAAGAAGCCAATCACCAACCCAAACACTGCTGGAGCCTGTGGAGATGAGAATACTCTTGTTGGGATAGGTCATCATGGGAGATCTCCGGGGAAAGGTAAGTCTTGAAATAGGTCTTTAGGAGAAAAAAAGAAGTATTAGGCTTGGGCAAAAGCATAAAAGGAGAGACAAGTGTGATGAAAACAGCAAAGGTGGCTAGCTTGGAATTAAAAGGAGGGCAGTAGGAAATAATACTGGATAAATACCATGGGACCAGATATGGCTTCTTTGACTACCTGCGGGGTAGAGGATTAGTTTAACAAGGAATCTACCTAGATCTTGATTAGAAAAAGAGGAAATTTTTCTAGAAGGAACATTAATTTGATGACATCTAATTACAGGAGAAAGAAAGGCAAGGATTCTAGTTAGGAGACTATTAAAGCAATCTAGGAGTTGTCCAGATAATTTGGATACTAGAAAGAGGATGAGGCATATCCCAGGGATAGTATAGAAGAAAGATTAAAATGTCTACTTCATGATAACTTACATCCCACATTAATTTCAGAGGCAATTGTTCACCCCTGGTAGACTGAGGATAATTATTTCAATGTAGAAAACTAAAGCAGATAAATTCACATTCTCCAAGTGAAGAATTGGGGGAAACTTTTTTTCTGATTATCTGGGGGAAAAAATCGTAATCTCTCCCTTTTTACGTGTGTGTGTGTGTGTGTGTGTGTGTGTGTGTGTGTGTGTATCAAATCCAGGACCTTGCATATGCTAAGCAACAACTACCATGGAGTTACATCCCCAGGCCCCTTTTTAGCCTTATAAATGTAGTCCAGATTATCAGAGTTGAGGTAAAAATGGAACTTTTTTTTTTCCAGTGCTGGGGATAGAACTAAGGACATTAAGCATGCTACGCAAGTCCCACACCTGAAAATGGTACATTTTGACACTTAAATATAGTTACCTTGCTCAGCATTCACAGCGCTAACTCTGTAAAGTTAGTGTCAATATTACATGAGTCAGTAGTTATTTCCATTTTACAATCAAGGGAACTCAGAGAAGTTAAACTACTTCCTGAGATCACTCATTTAGTAAGAGATAGAATGAAATTTGAATTCAGGTCTTCTGACTTCAAAGTCCACACTTCTTACCCTACATCACTGAATTTTCTGTTCAACACAGTAAAGCAGAGGTTTGTTCTCTTTAAAGAATCAGAATTAAAGGATCAGAATTTTAGGTGTTTGTTCTCTTTAACGGATCAGAATTTTAAGATATAGGCTGATGAGTCTTGACATTTCCTTAATGTAACAAGTTAAGTCTTTATTCAAGAGAGAACAACTTGCGATTTTCTTCCATTGGTGGGCTAGACAGATAATAAAAATGATAGCAAAGGTTATTAAAATTTATATGGAGACTAGCACAGATTGGAATAACTACAAAGTGAATTCTTTAAGCTGCAATAGAAAGGTGGTGAAATAGCACAATATGAAAGAAAACTCCTTTAGCTTCAGATGCCTAAATATGCCATCAAAAGACTGCTCAATTCTCAAATGCCAGTATTTTCTGACTCCTCTAGAACCTATTCTTAATGTAAAATATCAAAGTCAGCAGGATAGTAGGTGTCCCAAAATGTCTTAATTCAGAGAATTAGTGTTAACTGAGTCTGATTAGCTCCATTTATCTCTAATTAATTACCTTTATCTAATTAGACACTTTGTTTCCAGTAGACATGGAGTCAAGTAGACTAGATTATTAGTGTAGTCATTGTGCCTTTACAAAATCCTGAAATTAATGAAACGTGCAAAAGAATCTGCAGTTCTAATTGCACAGGTGTTGCCTTATGGCAAAGCTTTATCATCTGATTACACCAAGGGGTTATTAGTGACTTTTTATATAGAGGATGAGCCCATGAAATGTACCTTAGCAACAGCTCATTAGTTTAGGGTTGTTACTGTATTATTTATTACATTCAGCCTTCCCCATTATCTAGATTGATTCATGGACCTATATATTTTTCCTTTCCTCTGTGCAGAAAAAATAAAATAAAATAAACCATCGTTATGTAGAGTCCAGATGCAATGTGGAAAAATGCAAAATGTGTTCATCAGCTACAATTTGACTCTTTAAGGCAAAAAGCTCTAAAGTTAGATGAGATCAGAATCCAATTTATGGTTATTTTCTATGGAGAAAGAACCAATTTAAAATTACTGAGTATAGAATGATTCATACATGTGATCAAAAAAACCCATGGCTGTCCTAATGTCTTCACCTAACTAAACTGGCATACCAAGATACATGGAAGAAAAAAGCAAAACATTTTTACACTAAAATACATTTGAATTTATTTATTTTCTCCCTGTATCTTTTCAAAGTGGATTGACAACACATAATCTCTATGTATGTTCACCTACAATATCTATAAAAATTCATCTCGTTTTACTTTTTTTTTCCCTCTTTCTCTCTTAAGAATAGATTTGTTGCCAGATGGGGGAAACTAACAAATTATACAATCTAGCTTAACTGAAAAAGCAAGATTCCAATGCCTGCTTATAAAAATGAAAATTGATTTTTCATGGCAAGTTTAGGTGTCTGCAAAACACTAAAATATCTCAACCTTTATATTTTTTCCTTATAACTATTTGAAGAACTGTTTTTCACAATCATAGAGTAATTAAACAGCTAGAAGCAAACCCAGCCACAATGCTGATCCACCATACAAACATGTTTATTGACAACACAGTAATTCTTTAAATAATTTGTCAACATAAATATGTCAAATGGGTTTTAAAATCATTTTTCTCCCTGTTCACCCACCAAAAAAAATTCCTCAATTGCTATGAGCCATATATTGCTGTTCACTTATTGCTGACTCTAAACTAGTGAAATGATATCTGGTAACTGTTATATGGAGCATGACAACTAATTTGAGGGGTAATAATGAATATTTAATGATCTTCCTTTCAAGCATGAACATATAACTTTTCATGTGTGCCTTACCAAAATTATAATCATTAATCTAAAAATTATTGTTGCAACTGAAATAATAGCCAAGAATTATAGATTATAGCCAAGTCAGAACATTGCATAAATATTCTGTATGAACACAGACACAGGGCCTCATAGGAAGCACCAACCTCCTGTTTTCATTCAATCTCAGTGCTCTCTTTGCAATGTATGGAAGTTGTGTGATTATTAGAGAAGTGATTTGAAGCCAAATATAAAAAGGCTATCATTTTTATCAATAAATAAGCATAATAGCCAAGGTCACTTTCACTCTTCACCAGCTCATCACATCTAAACAAAATAACACATATATAAAAATTTGACCCCTTTAGGGGTAATATTTTAGAATGCTCTATTTAAATAAAGAGTAAACATAAAATTTATCAGAAGCACCACGTTTTTATATCTTAAATTTCATTTTTTATATATCAGTAATTTTCCAGTGTGTCCCTCTCTCAGAAATTACAGTATCACTTTGGGAAAAAGAGAAATCCAGAAAACATGTGAAGCACTTTAAAATGGGCTTTGTTCACAGATGGAAAATATTCTTGGTTCAATTTCCAAGTTATATCATTCCCAGTATCTCTAAGATCTGAACACTTTCATATGCCTGTGATGTTGCAGAGAAACACATCTGCCTCCCTTCCCTCCCTTCCTGGTTGTGTTTGTTTCCTTGTTACAGGGTAGTTGAAATCCAGTGTCATTGAAGTTGCAAATAAGCAATTTTACATCAAATTCTGGTGTTTGCTATTACTTTGTGTGTATGTGCTTTTTTTCCAAGGGAAAAATGTCTAATAATGTGAAGAGGAGTAGCAAGAAAAAAAATTTAAAGTTTCTCCCAGTTGTAACCTCTTTATCAGAAATTCATTGTGCATTGGAATGGTGTACCATGCTGGGTACCAAGCTCGTCAACATGGTTCTTCTGCCTCTTTAGGACTCCAACTTACAGGCCAAAGGCAGAGTGTGTTGGGGCACATTCTTCAACTGTGTACATACTCATTGAACACATTTCTAAGAC